>NW_028301602.1:55084230-55237115 GCF_987345545.1 Pholcus phalangioides | reverse complement strand
GCCCCCATCCCGTTTGCTTTAACCTTAATGCGTGAAGATTAGATCTGTTTACAATTTTCAAGAATAAGTATGGCAATTGGTAAGCAGATTTTTTTTTGGGGGGGGGGGGAAGAGAGAGATTCCAAAAAAACCATTTCACTCTAGGCCTATGATCCCACGGGTCGGGAGCCTCGATTGCAAAAGAGGCTTCATGGACAATTTGATCTGTTAAAGTTTTGGAGGGAATAAGTATGCAAATTTTTTTTAACCCGGGAGCCTATGATGCTGTTGAGACAGCTCTTGGTTCAGTTTATGGAAGTAGAGCAAAATTTCAATCCTAAAACTGAGCATTGATACAAGTTCTTGTTTGCAATTAACTTTTGTGTTACCCTCAGAGCTGTAACTAGAAACTAAAATTCACCCTGTTACTTGGAGGATCTGTACCCATTTCTGTGCTCTCTCCTCACAATTTCTAAGGGAAAAAAAGTAAAAAACTGCCACTTCCTGGTCCAGATCCCGGGCACAATGTCATCAAGTTATTATAATTAATAGAATTTATATTTACAAATTATCTTTTTCTTGCTTAATTATTTATAGTTTCATTCAAAATCATCAGTTGTAGCTTTCAAAATGGTTTTTTTAAAATGATAAAAATTACAAAAAGTGGTATCAAGCAGTTTTATTGCTTTTATATTTTGCCCCCTGGCAGTCGAGTGGTTAGGGAACTAGCTTCTCACTGTGCAGGTCTGGGTTCGAATCCCGGTTCGGGCATGGATGTCTACTAACACTAACAAATTCCCTGGACGGATCATGCTGATCCCTTGGGAATATGTGATCACGTTATTATTCTCTTCAAGCATATAAAAGTAGTGCTAAGAAAATAACCGTACAATTGAAGCTTAAAAGTTTAACCTTTGACATAATTTTCAACTGTAATACATATATCAAGGAGGTTCATGTTTTAGGGCTACTTTGAATTTAAAAAAAATAAGTGTGAGGAATTTTAGAATATTTGTATGAGCCATTCATTCTAGAGAAATCATGTATGCAGTGGCAAAACTGTTCATTTGGAAAAAAAAGAGTTTATATAATTGTGAGCATACAATGATTCATTATCAGAATTTCAAACCCATTAGGTATTATAAATAATCAGATTTCAAATAAGAAAATTATTGTCTTGTTGGATGACGAGCTACATCCAAGTGGCTTTTTGGTTCATAAAGTGGCCTCTCTCTTGCAGGCGAACGAAGCAGCATTTGAGTTGGCTTAAAAATGGCACAATATTTCACATAAGTATTATATTTAATATATATATATATATATATATATATATACCTAAAAATATAGTAAAAAAATGTATGTGAAAACAGTCATTTTATAACTTTGGGAAGGAAATAAAAGAAAGGGTAGGAAAAAAACGATTGGCCTAGAGGGGCCCAGCTGTGCGTAAATGCCACCAAATTTCACTTGTGCGCAAGGCAAGGAGATCCATGCCTCAGTGAGACCCCATTTATAAGTCTCGCAGTTACACGACTTTCAACTTTATGAGGAGTCTTCAACCTTTCTCGAGTTACAAGCACTGCGCATACCCATCATAAAATGTTATAAGTGGAAAATACTTCAAATGGAAAATCTTAATGAGAATTAGTTGAAGTTGCAAAAACAATTAAAAATTCAATAAATAAAATGGCATTGTATATATGTACATTCCTCTTGAAACCTTATAATGATTGACATAAGCGTACGCAGAATTTTCTCGGGGGGGGGGCAGATTTTTTTCCTTCTGGGGAGGGGGTTTACGTTTTTTCCTTTGCAAAATAACAGTATAATCTTGGCTCAAGGGAGGAGGTTAGAACCCCGAAACCCTCCTTTGCATACGCCAGTGATGATTGATAACACAAGCTTATGGCAAACTGGTTATTACGCACAAAAAAAAACCAAATCATTATACACTTTTTCGATTTTCAATCCTTTGACCTGCAATTGTAGTTTAAACTTTGTTGGTGAATCATCATCATCAACCATTTTCAATCCACTTTAATGAACACTTTTTTTTAATTCCCCAAATAATTTTACGTAGGAACAATGCTAGGTAACCTGGAATTCCTTTATAACGAAATTTTGTTTTAACAAAGTGATTCCACCGGTCTCTTGATGTTCTTTATAACAGGATTCGACTGTATCTCTAAAATATCCCTGGTGTCGCCCACCCTTCTTTTCCAGCTATAATAGCCCCACGCTTTCTTTTCCGTGGAGGCAATGGATTGGCACCCCTCTCAAAAGTCATAAATTCTCCAAAGCAATCATTCTTTATTCAATTTTTTAATTCCAGCTGAACACTCAGTGTCCGGCTGAGACAGCTTTGAGCTACGCTAGATGGCTATCTGTCTATAATTGCTAAAAACAATGTTGCTAAAAAACTTTTAATTTTTCACCCCTCTGCTTCTAGAATTACATTTACAACCATCACTATAATCAACACAAAAAAATTTCAATGAACGGTAAAGAAATCTTTGTCTGCCTTTTCAATGGCAGCCTCTTTGTTCCTTAACCACTCAACTGAATGGTGGTGAGTCACTTCCCTCCCTCATGTTAATTTTACTTAAATACAGGAAAATTACAAAAAAAATTCTATGTATTTTGTTTGAAATTAATTTTTTTTTGGTTATTTTTTTTACAAATTTCTTCATAGCCCCCTTATCAACCATGGCTCCCCTTTTGCGAGATTTCCATCCGTGGCCCCCTACAATATCCCAGCTCCCTCCAGGAGCCATATGACCCCCCAGTTGAGATCCACTGATGTAGATAGTTCTACACCACGTTCCAGTTTCTTTGGTAGCTACACCAGCCATGAAGTTACTGTTAAAAGCAAGCAAAAAGGGAGAAAGGACCATCAACGAAGAGAAGGACATGCCTATCAAATAATTGGAAGTTTTGTACAAGGTCTCAATCCCAATCTCTGGTGCGAAGTAGAATGACCTGAAATATTTAACAAGGTCCATCAGTCCTGAAGCTAAGAGCTTTTACAACAACTTGACGTGGGATGGACGTGTGTTGAGAGTGATGAGCAGCTTGATGACGTATACTTGGAGTATATAAACAACAATGAGAGATGACTAAAGATAACCTTTTTTTTCTCTGAATATTTTTCTCCAATAACTACCAATAATTTTTTGTCTACTTCTAACTTAATTCATCATACCATGATCAAATATCATAATTTTTCAAATTTTATAATGTGTGTGTGTTCAGAATCCTACTTAAACTACATGTGAAGGGGGTGAAGCCAAGGAAAAAAATTGCATGTTTTTATTTTATTTTTGAAAACAGTTTGGTTTGAGATTTACATAACATGTACCATGATATAAAATTAAAATAAAGTTTCTAACATTGTAATTAAACCAGATTTTTAAAGAAAATCTTTGTTTTTCGTCTCCTAAAGAATTTTGTTTCAGGGATTGTGAAACCATTTCCCCCCCCCCCTTCGTGTATAAATGTTATTTCATTATTATAGCTATTTTTTGTGTCATCCCTTGTTTAGGTATCTTGCGACTACACATTTTGAACCAACTTATGCAAGACATGCCTTTCCCTGTTTTGATGAACCAGCCATGAAAGCAACATTCAAATTGGCCGTTGTACATGGTGAAAGTTATAAGGCTTTCTTCAATGCTGAGGTTGCTCAAAGTGCCCCATATGGCAATGGGTTAACAATAACAGTCTTTGATAATACAGTTCGTATGAGTACGTACTTGGTAGCTATCATTGTATGTGATTTCAAGGAGGTTCGAAAACTTAATGAAGATGGAGTAAAAGTAAGAGCTATATGCATGTGTTTTATTTTATTATTTGATGAAGTTCATTTCAAATTAGGAGAGAACTTATCTATGTATATACCTATGCAACATATATGTTGTTCAGATCACGTGACTCTTCAATGTTAATGAAAATTTTCTGATGCTAAAGAAAAGTTAGTAAAAATCATTGTGCTATTAAATGCACCAAAAGACTAAATTATTTTCATATTTTCATATTAGTGACTGATAATTTTTTCTCCTTACTAAATAGATTGGCGTGATTGTACCATCTGAACAGCAAAGTGCAGCTCAGTTTGCTGTAGAAACTGCTGCCCAGATCTTGCATTTTTATCAGATGTTTTTCAACATTAACTATCCATTATCAAAACTTGGTGGGTTAAATATCAATTTTTTTTAATCTACAAATAAATGTTTTATTTTGACTTTTCATGGAAAAAATAATGAAGAATAATCAATTTCGAAAAAAAAAGTGTTTCCTTTTGCAGTCTTTTTCCATTGCAATTGTTGTTTTAAATTGTAAAATTTTATATTGAGATTTTCATGCTGGCAACACTTGAAGTGTTTGAGAGGATTCAGAATTTTCATCCTTGACTGCTTTAGTATTTTTGTAAATGATGTAATGTATCTAAAACTTTTTACAATTTAATTGTCATAAAATATCATCTCCATTTTATGCACACAAAAGCTATTGGGTTAGAAAAGACAGTTTGGAGCTGAGTTTTGAATAATTTGTTTCTGTGTAACTTTCCAGGATTTGAACCAAACGCTGGTATGCTCTCCCAGTGTGCTAACCCCTTGGTTGCTACTATTCCCTAATCCTATCAGGCCAAAAGCTGGCAACCAATTGGTTGTAACCTGCCACTTTTTTCTCTAATTTAGAAGTTGATGATAGCATTTTGAACACACAACACCCACACCCCAGGCATCCATCTGTTCATTAGGAATTCTTCAGAGGAATGTTAACTATGAGCAGAGGCACTGACATGAAGAAAACATTGGAGGGGCTGCAAGTTGCTGATCACCCCTTATATATGGGACTTAATGCAATACACCTTCCTTCTCCTGTGTATGCACTTGTTTTCTCAAATTATTGGGGGGGGGGGTTAAATGGCCTCAGCCCCTAAGTTCTGGTGCCTATGACTATGAGTTCATAGTTTGATATTAGTTTTGTGTGTAAAATTTGCTATGATTTCAGATTTTCATCCTTTTAAATTTCACTTTATTTCATTCAGATATGATAGCTATCCCAGACTTTGGACCTGGTGCTATGGAAAATTGGGGACTTGTCACCTACAGGATGACTGCAATACTGTATAACCCTTCAGAAACATCAACAAAAAGTCAACAGAATGTTGCTGCTGTCATTGCACATGAATTAGCACATCAAGTAAAAATGATTTCACTTTTATTTCAGAACTATAACTATTTATCATTAGTTTTTCCCTAATTTTGACATCTATTTGATGTTTAAAGAATCACAAAAATTAACGGTTTTGTTTTCCAGTGGTTTGGAAATTATGTTACAATGGAATGGTGGAGTGACCTGTGGCTTAACGAAGGCTTTGCAACTTTTGTTGAATTCATTGGCGTGAATTATATAAAGCCGGATTGGAACATGGTAAGAATAAATTGCAGACTTTTCATACTTCTCACCACCTATAAAAGAATTTCCTGGTCTGGATTTCCAAAAAAAAATCTTGAAAAATCTAATTATTTACCATTGATCTTTGACATTAGAACCTCCTCTGTTCATCCACATTTTGGAATGTTGATAGGATTTGTTCGATAAACTATCTTGATGCCAAACTAAGAGTATCTTATTGTCCCCCCCCCCCCCCTCCCCAAACCATTATCCAAAAAAGAAATTTTCCTATCATCCCTTTTTCTAGACCAAGTGTCAACCCATATGATCTTATGTTGTATCTGACACTTCTGCTGCCTTTCAAATTCATTCCACAGCTGCCAGTAATAAAAGCAGTGGGAAACACTTCTCACAGAGAAACTGTCTCTCTCCGCTAATTATACAAACTGTGAATGACTTGATACCAAGTGAAAATGAGTTTCAAAGAGAAAAATCACATTCCTTTCCATGGAATCGAATCATAATGGTAGAGCACTCGCCCGAAGTGTGAGAGGTTGACAGTTCGATTCCCCACAAATTAATGTGAATTTTCTTTCCGAAACCAATCGTCACTTGATATCCAATCATTTATACTTCAAACACTGCACTAGTTCAATGAACAGAACTAGAATTAGCGAGAATTGCTGATATGAAGAAAAATCAGCAGTTAGTAGGGTAAATAAGGTGGGGTACCACTTTTTTCCCCCACAAAATTTTTAGCAAGAAACAGAACCACACGTGTCTATGAGTGTGCTGGGACATTTTTGTGAAAAAGACGCCATTGTCCCCTGTACAGTAAATGTTAGTTAATGGTCTGATGTATTCAATAAGTTCTCTATCACACTCCAATGACTGTTTGTTACAATTTCATTGACTGCCTGGTAAATAATATAGCATTGTTTTCCCTTTTGATTAGCTTGCACATACTTTTGTGAGCCTGCTATTCAACACCCCCTTTCATCATTGTTTCAATTTTATAGCACCCAGTCTTTTCACAGTATTTTGAAACAAAAAAAAATGAAATTTACAAATGCCTATGTCTACAAATTTCTACCCAGTGTTCATTCCTTGTGCTCTAAGGTTGGTGCACATATGACAATTATAATGCTGCCCCTAACTGAAGCGGCTGTCTCGTGTCTACGACAGCTCTGCTGTCTTATAGTTTGAAAAATTTTATTACATTCAATAAAGTTTGTGGGACATTGTAACATTTTCTTATTATGCAAATTACTATAAAGCATCAACTATAACATTTATTTTCAATAGTGAAGGCAATGTCATGTTAATTTCTTCATTTTCAGATGGACCAGTTTATCACGAGCATCACTCAAGAAGCATTAGCTCTTGATAGTCTGGAGAATTCACATCCAATCATGACTGAAGTTAATGATCCACTGGAAATAGAATCAATATTTGATTCTGTCTCATATAAAAAAGTATGTCACACAATCACTTTTTTCTTATATTTTTGGTATAATTTCAACAGAGTCAGAAGTTGGTTATCAATAGTCAATCATCAAACCCATCTTCCAAAAGCATCCAAGTGTAACAGAGTTTCTGCTTTTGTTCCCATAGGATGCTCTGTTATTAGATCAGCAGTAGCAAACCAAATTTTTGGTCCCTTGATTATAAAGTTTGACTATTTTGAATACCTCTTATGGAATTAAGATAATAATTTAAATTGTAATCAATTGAAATTGATTGCACCATGTTTGAATAATATTTTAGTAGTCTCACACATTTAGTCATATAATTTTTTTTTGTAAGTACTACTTGTCCTCACACATTTCCACAACATTTTGTACCAATGGCTGAGGAATATTTCGGTTGTATGGACGAAAACCTTTTGCAAAGCCCAGTCTACAGTGTCAAGTTCAAGATGCTGATACAGTTATTGGAATGGAATCTCCATCTCTTACATGCTAAGATGAAAAGGACACCATGAGCAAATTGAAGATCAGTGAGACTTACAGATTATGCCTATCTGATAGGCATAATCTGTAAGTCTGTGACTAATTTGACTAAAATGTGACACTATGTGATTAAAATGTGACACTATGTGATTAAAATGTGACACTATGTGATTAAAATGTGACACTATGTGATTAAAATGTGACACTATGTGATTAAAATGTGACACTATGTGATTAAAATGTGACACTATGTGATTAAAATGTGACACTATGTGACTAAATAGTGTTAAATGTGTCATGTGACTAAATAGTGTGTTGTGTCACTATGTGACTAAATAGTGTGTTGTGTCACTATGTGACTAAATAGTGTGTTGTGTCACTATGTGACTAAATAGTGTGTTGTGTCACTATGTGACTAAATAGTGTGTTGTGTCACTATGTGACTAAATAGTGTGTTGTGTCACTATGTGACTAAATAGTGTGTTGTGTCACTATGTGACTAAATAGTTTGAATTTTAATTCAAACCCACAGCCTATTCAGAAACTTTTTCCCTTTTTTTGTCTTTAATTTCTTTCCTTGCTAAGTGTTGTGAGTATTGATTACCTCTTCTTGAATAGTGTCAAAGAAGCATGTTATCACTAATGTGATATAAATATAAGGTAGTGGATGAAACATTTGCTATAAAAATGACTATCATAGCTTAACTACCCAAAAAGTTTCAATAGTTCTGTATTGTGACTCTTAGTGCATATTCATTTACAAAAAAATATCCCCATATATGTATACATTGCATATGCAGATAACTTCTACATTTTTTATTTTGGTATTTTTAGCTCGCTGCTCATTAACAGAGCACCAGTGACAGAAGAATTCCTATGCTGTTTCTAAAAAAAATTGAATACTTTTGACTCTCTAAAAATAGCATTACAATAAAATGGTCGATATTTATGTTTGGAAAATATTACAAACATCTCTATTAATTCACTAAACCCCCCCCCCCCACTCGTGGGGGGAAAAACTGATATGAAAATATTAAGAGCAATATTCAGTTGAAAAATTATAAAAAAAAAAGTGATAGACTTTAATAAACCTTCAAACATATGCACTTATTCTGAAAATCTTATGATTTAAGCATTTACAGTAGAGCATCGATTATCCGAAACGACTGGGGGTGTTTGGATAACTGATTTTTCAGATCATGATTTAACCAATCATTCATGGAAAAAAATTGTATCAGTGTCATAGGAGCAATATGAAACAAAGAAATAATGGTATTAAGCACAAAACTGTATATATTTTGTAACACACATCTTACAAATAACACACAGAACTGACTAGCCTAGTTTGACAAGTTCAAAATTGCCATTAAAGTAGGCCTACAGTTTAGGAAAAAAAGTCCACAATTTTCTTTCGCTTCATAGCCGAGACTTGTTTTTTTGCTGCTAAATCTTGAAAACATTTTAAAGACAGCAATTAGACAGCATCACATTCTTGTTCTAACCCCTTCATAGCTGTCTCAAGGCAGTGAAAACTTCCTCACTGGATGGCCATTTTTCAGCACGGTCATCACAGCTTGGCTCTTCTTCATCAAGAGGTCATCGATGACACTAGCAGTAATTTCATTATTCATCAATACTTGATAGCCAGGGTCATAGACAGACATTAGACATTGGAGTCAGTCTTGAATGTTTTCCAGTTGCATTCTTCAAATCCTGAAGATTCTTTCATCAGCCCAGCCAGTTCTTATACAGGGTGATCAGCAAATAAGCCCTTATTTCAAAATGAAATATATCTACAACAAAGATTAATAGAATTATGCGGTAAACGGTACGTTTATTAGCAAAACTGTAAGAATGTTGTACAGAAATTTCGAAAATTAAGTTTTTTTTTTAATTTTTTTAAATTAAAAAAAAAAAACTGAAGATTTTGGGGTTCCGAAAATCCTCATTTGTGTGAAGAGAAACCACTGCATTCGCCTAAAGTAACTGCATGGGCTGCGGTATGCGCCATGTGGGCTGACAAATTGTTCCAAAATTGTAACGTAACTTTCAGTAGTAATCGTTTCTCGCACGAAGAAGGGGCCGATAATGCCTCTGGTGCATACCGCAGCGCATGCAGTAACTTTAGGTGAATGCAGTGGTTTCTCTTCGCACAAATGAGGATTTTCGGAACCCCAAAATCTCCAGTTTTTTTTTTTTTTTAATTTTAAAAAACTAAAAAAAAAAAACTAAATTTTCGAAATTTCTGTGCAACATTCTTACAGTTTTGCTAATAAACGTACAGTTTACCGCATAATTCTATTGATCTTTGTTGTAGAGATATTTAATTTTGAAATAAGGACTTATTCGCTGATCACCCTGTACAAACCAGCTGTTTGGTGTCTCTTCAGGTGCAGTGATAAGACTCATTTGATAGAAGGAGCTTATTCCAGGAGGGGGAAAGCACTAGAGCGGAACTTGTACATGGCACGCAAATTTGAATTTACCGACTGGAACACTTTCTGTTAACCAATGCTTCAGTTGATCGGTATATACATATTAATGTTAAAAAAATATGCAAATAAATATGTACATTGGCTTGGATTATATGGCATTTGTATATAATCCAAGCTCTAGTGATATGCCTTTGAAATTCCTTTTACATGTATATAGTAAATTCCATTTTTGAGCAAATCAAATGGTTTATGCACCCGCAGAAGTCGAACTATTGTCCACTGTCTAATCTCATTGTTGAATGTTTATTTCATTACTTCCCGATGAATTCTTTCGCTTAGCATTTACTTTTTCATATGAACAGTGGGAATTGTTTTCTATTGAACTCAGAAAAGTGCTATAGGCCTTGCATTGTTTGGGATTTACTACACTCCCTGTTGAGGTACTTTTACATATTTAATTCCCATATTTTGGACTACTAGCATTTGTGTTGTCAATGCAAAGCTTTAGTGCTTTGTTTCACATGTGATATTTTTCAGTTGCGTATAGTATTATTATAAAGTACCATAAACTTTTATCAAAATTATTCCCATTCCCAAATCTGGTCCCCTCTCCGACCCCCTTAACTTCAGACTAATATCTATTACTTCATCATGTTGTAAGATATTCGAACATATTATAGCAAAGGAAAAATTCGCACCCATTTAAACTCCATTAACTTTATCCTTTCCCATCCAACACAGCTTCAGATGATCCCTTTTTAGTACATCCCAACTGTCCCTTTTCCTCCATGACCTTAACAAAGCCATTGATAACAAGTTACAAACCGATATTATCTTAGATTTTTCTAAAGCCTACGATAAAGTTCCTCACAATAGACTTCTCCCCTTATCACACATATTTTGAATAAACAGTTCTCTTTGTCTTAGTAAATTGAACAAAGATAATCAATAGTTTAGATAAAATGAAATGAACCATAAAATTATGTATTATATGTTTTAGATTCTTTGTGAAAAAATTAAAAATTGCAAACTATAATTGCTATTTTGTTTTAATTATTGTAATAAATTAGTGTTTAAAAATAAACATTGTAATATGCAAAAAGGTGTCTTCATCATGATATGTACCAATTTATTCAAAACATTATCCAAAAGCATTCATTTAGGTTTTTGATGGTTTTCAACAGTTTGAAAAACAGTTTTTGATACTTGTCATGTCAATGTCAAAAACCCAACCCTGATTATTGTGCTGCCTCCCACAACTTTAAAATTTTATAATTTTATAATGGTGTTCTTTGTTCCCATCTAACTGCCACACCCCTTAAATTTTGCCACCCAGGGCAGTTGCCCTCCTCTAGTACCGGCCCTGACGTGACCATATCCCAAGTTTCTCAATTTAAATATCTGGGCGTCATAATCTCAGCTGGTCTACATTGGAATAATCCTATCGATTGTCTACCAGAAATGTGTGTCTCAGTAAACTTTTCTTCCTTCGCCGCAACCTCAAGCATTCTACTTGTGACATCTAACTTCTCTGCTACGATACTTATATTTCTCCCGTTCTTTCTTATGCAGCTGAGGTCTGGAACCTCACCCACCTCTAGTAATATCAACAAACTTGAATCCATCCAAAATAAATCTGCCCGCTTTATTCATGTCACAACTGGTGGTCCTCTTTCAGTTCCATTTCTGATCTCAAACTCCAACTTAATCTCCACCCACTCACTACTCAGACTTATTCCTTGCCTAGCTATGCTTTATGAAATTACTCCTGGTCATCTAAATTTTGATACGTCCACTACTCTAAGCCCTCCTATTCCCAATAGATTTGATCACCCTAAAAAATTAAAACCTATCGTTGCTTCTACAGACTATTTTAAATAGTTTCTTTCCTAATACCATAGTTGAATGGAACAAGCTTCCCTCCACTGTTGTCAACCCCCTTCACGATCTCTGATTTCTTGTTAAATGTTAATAAACATCTATGTGTAAATCTACCGCTTCTTCTTGTATAGGCTTTTGAAAAAGCCAACAATATTGCATAAATAAATAAAAATTGATTGTGTAATTTTTGCGTTATGACAATGTTTCCAATTGTTCAAGTTATAGAAACCAGTGTATATTATCGTAACTATAATCTTGTCTTTTTTCAATTAAAAAACTTATGAATATGGATATATATTATCATTTATTAATGATCTTTTTACAGGGTGCAGCAATTTTATATATGCTTGAAAACTTCCTTGGCTTTGAAACCATGAAAAAGGGACTTACGAATTATCTGAATAAATACAGCTATAGAAATGCCAGAACAGAAGATTTGTGGAATGCCTTTTCAGAAGTAATTAGCTATAATTTATTTGTCCACCTGCATAGCATGTGTACTGGTTGGGACAGGGGAAAGAAAGGACATTAATTTTCTTTAGAAGTTTACGGGGTTGCTCATGGCATATCATGATGCACTGTATTTTTATAAATTTCAGTTTTCCAATTTTTTTTTCATTTTGTCAAAATTATTTTTCTTTGTAGTTGTTTGTTCTTTGTAAGATTTAACTGAGCATCAACTAGTTTACTTAACCCTTTTAGCAACATTGAGATATCCCATCTCCTTTAAAGCGTCTTATTTCAGCATTAACAAGCCCAGATAGCTTGTGAAGTAGATTTCTCAATGGAACACTTATCCCTATACCCCCTTATAGGCCTATCAGGCAGAGCGGGTGTGCTTACTGATGATCATAGCCACGCACCTGCTGTAACTCAAGAACTGCTATAAGATTAGAATCCTTTCCAACACAGCGAAAAAGGGGGAAATCGCATGAACAAAATGTTTGAGGGGGTGTCCGCTAGTTGATGTCAAGCATGATTAAACATTAGTATCTATAACCCAAAGAGCAGAATATGCTAAAATTTGTGACGTCTACAGAACAACCTGGAAAAATTTTGAAAAAAGTAGAAAAAAATTATGGGAATTTTTTTACATCCGAATATTTCCCAGTCAGCCAAGGGCTCATTGCAAAACCTTCAAAACATTCTGCTTTGGGGTTTCTATGCATCTCTTCATGTCTATTCACACGCATCGGATCTCTTGCACCCACTACAGTTGTTTCTAATGTTCTCTGGGTATCGTATCCATTTTGTGCGATTTTTTATTGATTTTAATTTTTCAGGGTTGCTATTAATCCATTTTGAACTAGCTTTGCCTTTTCCTGACACTGGTTTTTTTTCATATGATTTTCATACGAAACATGATTTTATATATATATATATATATATATATATATATATATATATATTTTTTTTTTTTTTTTTTTTTTTTGAGCAGCCACTTATTTCTATAAACTTTTGAAAGTTCTAATTATGCATATAATTGTATTTTTCAAAATTAATTTAATGTAAATTTTATTTTATTTATTCTTTTAACATCTATTTTAGGTTTCGATTTTTATTTTATGTTCGTTCATGAACAACAGGCGTATGAATTTTTTTAAATAAAAAAAAAAATCCTTATAAATTGTTTTTCTCATATAGTACATATATTAGGTTTTACGCAAATCATAATTTGTAAGCACTATAATCAAATGAAATTTATTAAATTTTTTCCTGATTTCTTGAAAAGCATAAGTGAGATCCCTTGTATTTTATATTATTTAAGAAGTTGTATAAAAATTTTGAAGTAATGCTTATTTTTTTAAACTTGTCAGATACATTGTTTAAGGTATCAATAATTAATCAGTGAAATTAATTTACTTACATCAATCAAAAACATCAAACTGACGCATTATTTTTTCAAAATTGGGCATTATTCTGATGTTTTTATTTCAATATTTAATATAAATTAATTTTACTGATTACTTATTTCTTCCCTTCAAAATGTTTTTCCCTCTGTATTTTTCCTCTCCCACATCTAAAATGTTTGAGAAGTATTAGAAAAATGAGAATTAATCTGGTGTTTTCATTTTTATTTTTCATTAATAAGATTAAATTAACTAAAAGTTAAAAAAAACCATCAAATTATATCAAACCATCATCCTAATTTTAAAAAAAATGTCAGCCCATAAATATCAGTAATCAAAAATATATAGTAGTATATATAAAAATTATGTAATGTGTTCACCAGTTCAAAGGGTAGTAGAAATTTGGTAAATCAGTGATTAATCTCACTCACACATGTGCACGCTCACAATAATTAGTAACTTTAAATCACTTATAGGTAGTAAATTTTACTAACTATACTTTGAAGAGGACTCGCACTGTATCTCAGTCCGTGATTAAAAAGGATTTGATCCCTATGCCGGCATCTTCGGTGGGACCTCAGGCAACACCTTCTATAACAGAAAGCCTCCACAGGAAGCTCGTGACATCATTGAAGTTCTGCATTTCCCCTATAATCATTGAATATACTGTAAAAAAAGGTAAAGATTTTGCATACATCAGAATCTATATCCCACTTTACTAACTATAATGCTTGGTAAATTTAAAATCACTAATTTGATCATTTTTGTCACACCTCTGTCATTTGCTGCACATTAGAGATAGTTAGATCGGGACCATCAATTTATTGTTTATTCCGAATGGCTGCCTTTCTCACTGAGAGGTTGGTGCACTAACCCCTTGGTGAGGGACCTTCAATGGTAGCAATCTTCTTCTGTAGTCATGTCGAGTTTCTGTTGTACCCCATGTCAGGAAAGCTACTGACAAGAATGAACTGGGTATCAAAGTCATGACACTTCTAAATATCCTTTGTTACTTTGGACCAGTGTTTCTCAACTGCCAGGCCCCAACATCATTCATACCAGGCCATGAGTGATTGGCTGTTTCCTTTTATCCCATTCACTCACCGTTAATCATGTGTTTGGCCGGGCCTTCCACTTACAAAAATAAATTAAATCGGGTTGCAGGCTTTCAAAGGTTAAGAACCATTGCTTTAGACAAGTGTCTTATTGGCCTGGGCTACCATGCCCATTAAATCACTAATTAGTTTCAATTGTTGCAAATAGCTATGGGGGTGATTATTAGCTGTATTATGGGGTGTGAAATAGAATATGAATACGATCTAAATTGATTGCGCACACCACCTACTGCTACAGGGCCAGATTAAGACTCTTGAGGGCTCTAAGCACTTGAGTAAATTTGGTGCCCCTATTTTTAACGTTTGAGGGCTAATCGTTTTTACTTCCAGACATTCTTCACGTTTAGTTTTTTTTGGCGAGAATTGATATCCATGTGCACTGCATTTTACATCTTATTCATTGAATGCATCAATCATGAAAAAAAAGGTGTGTGTGTGTGTTGAATGAAGTTTTTTTTTACACCTCCATGCATTTATTTTATGGTAAACATCGCATAAATATTGTGTACTAAAAAATTAAGAAAACACAAGGGCCACCGGACTGGTTGGAACTTATTCTACTTATCTGATGAAATCGTAACTTGTTTTCTTTGGACTTAAGTATTCATACTTACTCTTAACTTTCTAATTCTTGATTCACAAGCTCAATTCATTGGATTAGTGCTGCCAAGATCCATGTTCTCTTTAAAATAGGGGCTCTAACCCAATAAGAAAGTGTATTTTTTATATTATAAATTTACTATAGAGTAACCTCTGGAAAATTCTGGCCTGAGGCAATGCCTTTTATAGCAGAAAGCCTCTGCATGAAGTTTTGATGTCACTGAAGTCCATTTCACCTGTAGCCATTGGATATAGATTCTGATGTATGCAAAATCTTTACCTTTTTTTACAGTATATTCAATGATTATAGGGGAAATGCAGAACTTCAATGATGTCACAAGCTTCCTGTGGAGGCTTTCTGTTATAGAAGGTGTTGCCTGAGGTCCCACCGAAGATGCCGGCATAGGGATCAAACCCTTTTTAAACACGGACTGAGATACAGTGCGAGTCCTCTTCAAACCAAGACTACTGATATTTCTAGGAAAAATTAAACAAAACACGTTCTTGAATGAAAATAGAAAGAGTGAGGGTTTTTTTTAAGAAGGAATTTCGAAAAAATTCTTTCCTTGAATCCTTCCTTACCTTGGATTATCCAGAATTTTTGGGACTCTAGTTATTGAGACTCTACTTTACCTTATTTTTGGTTAATCACTGTCATCGGGTACTTTTTTTTCTGATATATTTTCTGAGTTTGCTTGCAATCTAGATCTGGTATGGTTTGATAGTGTTTCTCTTATGCTTCTAGCACAGTTGATCCACTTATGATCCATATATGAGTATACCTGCAGATCTACAAGTTTTAAGTTCGTGTTCTTATTCTGTATAACTTTTATTACTCTGTGCCTTCTCGACGCAGAGGATACGCCTCAAGTGTTGAGAGGACCTCGTGGCAATTACATCTAGTTACAATTTTTGAGAGTAAGTATGCAAATTAGAAAGCAGGTATTTTTAGCTGGGGGGTAGAAAAATTGCTTTGTTTGGGGTCCCATCAAAAGCGTACGCAGGATCTACCTTTCCAGAGAAATTTTGAGTTACTAACCTTAAAAAAAGCTTTTTAAATTAGCAGATATTGATTTGGTAACATATAAAATTATTTTCTTTCGATATTGTAATTCTTTTCACACAAATGTTTAATTTTTTTAATTGTCTGTGGGGGTACGGGGCTCGACCTGTGATTAAGATTATGAAGCCTATGATACTGATAAGAATGTCCTAGCAACTTCCTTTATGGAACTTTTGTGACATCTTATTCCAAAAACTCAGCATTAGCATGAACTCTAGTTTGCAATATTATTAGTTTCTCTAGATTTAAGATTTCAATATTGTTGCTGTAGAAATGGCATGTGCGTCTCATCTTGCATCAAAGAAGAATTTTAAGATAATTTAATTTCCAATATGATCTTATGAGGATTTTCTACCAAATTGTTAATACTGTGAAAAAAAATTTTAAATAATAAAAAATATAATTTGATAACTTTTTGTGGTGTCCCTTTTCTCTTGATTCCCTAAGCACGTGCTTATTTTGCTTAATGGCTAATTCAGCCCTGTACTGCTAGCATTGTTGACAAAAATTTGCTGAAAAGGAGGGTTTCGAGCAACTTTTATCAAAGAACTGAATTTGCTAAAGATAGAGTATCAGAATGTAGCCAACAGTTAGAAAATGTGACAAGAATGAGAAATTTTGGCTTCCATATATAACTTTGTGCAACCAAGACATTTAATATAAAAAAAATTTATATTCAGACCACCTTTTATGAGATTTTTTTTGAAAAAAACGTCTTACATCTTACACCATTTAAATATGTACCATCAGAATATACTCCAAGAATATAAAATGTGGTAAGAATAAAACATATTGGCTAATAATGAACTAATATGATATTTTTCAAGGGGAAAAATTATATTTAGGCTACTTTTATGTAATTTTTTGAAAAAAAAAAATTTTTTTTTTTAAAAAACCACTTGGTTAAAACCATGGTTTAAACCAAACAACCCTGATGCTTACATAAAAAAGGTAGTCAGAAGAATTATAAAAAGTGTGTTTGTGATTCCAAGAAATTCTCATTTTTGCTCCCAAAAAAATCTTTTAAAAATACTTTAAAATATAGATATTCTAAACACTGCACTATGCAGCAATTTTTTGAATACACATAAACTAACATTAAAATAAAACTTTAACCTCAAAGGAACACATTTTCTTCGAAAACAATTTTCTCCCAAAAACCATTTTCCCCCAAAAAACCCGGGTTTTTTAGCCTAAAAAAAACCCAGCCCGAGGAGCAAGTTTGACAACCCTGATTCACGCGGGAGCAGGTCTCATTTACTCCATCTGAAAGAGGCCTTAGTTTGCTCTGCAGAAAGCCTACTTCATTAAACAAGATATGGCATTGTGAAAGGGGTTTAATGATTTCTGCTGTGGTGCTTAAAGGGTTAAAATTTATTTATACAATAAAATAGTTATTTGAAAGTTGTATGCAGAAGTTACATATTGTATTTTTTTTTCATATTTAATATGTAAATGCCACCAACAGGTAGCTGTTGGAACGAATCGGCTTAATGTGTCCAGGATTATGGATACTTGGACAAAACAGAAAGGCTATCCTCTTCTTATGGTGGAACATAAGGACAGGATCGTCACCATTCGGCAGAAACGATTCCTGTTATCACCTACAGATCAAGATATAGCAACACCTGCAGATCTGTCACCTTATGGTTATAAGTGGTACATTCCAGTTACTTATAAGACAGACAGTATGGATGGAGAAAATATATTTTGGCTCAATATGACTGATGGTGATTATTACTATTATGAATAATTTTTCTGATTTAGAAAGGCTTCATAATGTAAAGGCTTTGTGATGGAGAATTATATTTGATTTCTGTTTGAAAAACATTCTTATCTTTAATGGTGATGAATAGAGCCCAGAAGTTCAGGAAAAATACCATAAATTCCTTTTTTTGCCTATTTTCAAGCTTATCCATAAAAGTCTTTTTTGAACTTTTTCTGCCATAAATGTCTATCTTAACATAGTTTTAAGTTTATTGGTGCATTTCAGAGGCCATAATATGCAAAATTTGGATATTTTGAAGCATTGAGAATAAAAGAAATGCTTTTTAAAAAAATTTCCAAATGTCAGTATTAATTTTCATCAGAAAATGGTCCCCACCCCTCTAACTCCATTTAAATGTAAATAAGTGATCTGAGACAGGGAACTTGGTGTTTCCATGAGTTAAGTTTGCTTTGACCGGATAGTGTTAAACGTAGTGTTTCAGATGAACCCAGTTTATGTTAGAAAAGCAGAGGAAAATTAGAAATTTGTTTCACTGCATGCGTCATATTATGTGTCTCGCTCAGGCATTGAACTGAATTTTATATGTATATCTGACCTATGTGTGTCCAGGTTTGCATCATGACTCTCACAAGACGAGGTAGGAGAAGACGGCTCTGGGGGCCCCATGTTGTTTTGATTGTTTTTTTACTCCATAAATGCACTGCAAACAACTATGGCTATTTATTTTACATACATATTTTTTATTATTCGATTGAACTGACCAGATTCGCCCTCAGGGGTGTGTGACAGATGCGGCCACACAGAGCCCCACAATTGGACGAGTCTTGCATATGTGGGAATATAAAAGAAAGTAATTTTTTTACAACACTAGAACAAGGTAGCTATGTTTCAACTATAGAAATGATAGTGATTATTATTACAAATAATACATCAAATTAACGAGAATTATTCGCAACTCGAAGGATCACTACAGATAATTCTCTCTTTGGGCTCTACGTCTGTTAATGGTGGCCCTGGAATTGAACTGAGGGGCCTCAAATACTTTATTTTGCGCTTGAAATAAATTTAACTCATAATAATGCAGTTATTATAAACTCTAATTGAAACAGTAGCGGGATTGTGTGAAACCAATTTTTCAGCTAGTTTTTGGACCCTTAATACCTTTTAGTTTTTAGTCATTTTTCCTTAACAAGCATTACACAGGAACAAACTTCACGTCAGGTTTCACTGCATATACACACACATTCCCGCATGTACCAATTCATTAGAGGTTTCGCAGAGGAATATGGATGCGATACATGTGTGGTTTAGTAGTAATAATAATTTTTTCCTTTCTTCAATAAATCATAAATTCCTTTTTTTAGTGCCTATTTTAGGTGTTTTTAATGCCTTTTTGCATGCCTGTTTTGATCATTTTTAGTGCCTAAACTTCCGGGCTCTAGTGATGAAACATGTTCCGAGATGGCTAAGGAATTCATAAATGCTATCATGATCAATTACTCTATAAAGTTATATATCAAACTTCTAAGTTTGTGTTTGAAAACTTACTGTTTATTTTCTCATCCTCGCTCAACTGAGCAAAACAATATAAAATTCTATTTGTACTAATTGGAATTTATACATTTGTTATTAAGTGATATGAGTGAAATAATCGTAGTTGAAAGTACAACAATTTTTTTAAATAAAATACTAGTATATGCTTGTTGATTATCAGTATCATAAGAATTCTTGTGTAATGTCATTACAATGAAAAAAATTTCATTAAATTCATATTAGTTCATGTTTCTCTTTCTCTCATGACCAGGTCAGTTTTTAATTCCTAAAAGAATCACATGGTTGAAAGTGAATGTGAATCAAACTGGTTTTTATCGTGTAATGTATGACACAGACATGTGGAAAACCCTTATCGATGTGATGAGGACAAACCATGAAGTAAGCCATATTGCCTGTTGTCTATAATTTTAACTGGCAGGTTTTGAGCTGTCTACAATATTAAATATCTATTAGATTGTTGTGAAACTTTTAAGAGCATCAAAATGAAGGAATCTGGTCTAGTGCACATTTTGCAAAATGGGCACTAGACAAAATTGCTCAAGCTTCATAATGGGGTATTTAAACATCTCCAGTGTAAGCATTTCCACTCTCATCTCATCAATAAAGAGTATGACTTTTGAATAGCAGTATGACCTGTTCCCTCTTAGCTGCATATTAAAAATGCTTCTTGCCCATGCAAAGTCACTAAATACACTGTATGATGTGTAGCCAGCTTTCTCTATTCATAGGAAAAAAAAGGTCTGTGCAGGTAAAAGAAAATTTAGAGTACTCATGGATGTCATTGAGTTTAAAATAATGTGCTTTGCTGGTGAAACTCTTAACACTGTGATTTCATGCCAAAACACACTAAAAACTAATTAGAGATTCACAGTTTTCAAAGGGGCTTCTTTCCATCCCATCATTAAGGGGTTCCTGAAGTTTCATAATTTTCTTATGGGATAGATGTTGAGGCTTCAGACAGCTCAAAATTATCTGCCAATTTTATGTCATATGTTTCTATACAAAATTTTTGTATGATGCTCAAATATTTTGGGAACTGCTTGACCAGCTAGGAACAAATTTTGCATATTCAAGCAAAATCAAATTTAAATAATAGGCTCTTTTCACACCTAGAAGTGAAAACATGTCTGATATTATTTAAAAAAATAGACAAAAATGATTGTTTCTCATCTTGCAACTGTGATTTTCAGATTTCTTTTTGTCAGGGTAGCCATGGTCTCAGTGTGGCTGCACCTCTCACACACACACACCCCTTTATAGTGACTGTTTTTGCAAAACGAATAAAAAGTTGTTATTGAACGTTTTTATTCCTCCTTTCATCTTAGCAGAACATGGAATTCAATAATCCTTACAGTGGCAATGACGAGATATCTTGTCTCACTTGATGTCTTTTATTTTGGCAATTATGAAATACCTTGTCTGCTTAAAATCTTCTTATTTATGTAATATAGAGTCCAGCTAGCTCTGTACAAAGGGCTTTGTTGGCTTGTCGACGTGACCACAGAAAAGGATTGCTATCACAAGGAGTCCCATACTGAGGGGTCAACGCACCAAACCTCTCTGAGTATAAAAAAGACTGCTGTTTGGATTTGGCAATAAATTGTAGTCCCGGTCTAATTAGCCCTCGTGAGCAGAAAATGGCAGTGGTGCTCAAAAATTATCAAAATTTGTTCGCAAACATATTTTCCATCTCCCCAACCTGTCAGTTCAATTGCTAGTGGCCAGAGTCAGCTATTGTTCAGTTTTTGATAACAGAAACAGAGAGACTTTTTTTTTTCTTTGTTTCAGGGTAGTGTAGGAATGTGTACAGTATAAATAATAGAAAGAGTATTTCTCTTCCTTGTTTTTTTTTTTAATTTTCTGTGTTCTGGGGGGGGGGGGTCACTTATTAGCTGCACAAAATGGTTCTTGAAAAAATGTGTTGTATTTTGCAGGAAGTATAGTGATAGTTATAATGTGAATCAGGGAAATTATAAAAACTGCTTAAAGGGTTCATAAAAAATAAAATTGCACAGAACCAAAAAGAGTCGTATTTCACTCCACTTCACAGAAATTGACAGATTAACAAACATTGCTTTCAGGCTGCTGTCTTAACAACAAAAAGTTTTGTTTTGTCAAAAACAGAATATGATAGGACATAGAGATTGACGTTTCAGATTCTGAACTGCACTCGACGAGTGTGAATCAATAGGCTGTTAGAGGGAAGAATATTATTTTTTTAACTGAGAATCTCTTGGAACAGAGGCAGGCCATGAGTAATGTGTGGGAATAGACCTTAAAATTAATTTAGTTCTTAGTCCTGCGTAAAATTGGCTTGGTAATGAAAAAATTTTACATTTATCGTTTTAGTTTTTACAACTTTTAAAACATATTTGATTTCATATATGAATTATGTCGAAAAATAATTTTTGTTTTCAGCTTGTTAAATCGTTTTTATAATAATTTTTGTTAATCATAATGTAGGAGAAAAAAATTCAAATACATCTCTTGTATTTGTTATGCATATCAATATTTTATATTTTTAAATTGGTTAATCTGAATATTGGTTTATATATGATAATTAGTTGATATTATATTCCATTTTTGTTTTTCATCAATTTGTATTGATCTTTAGGGTTAGACTGATTGAATCGCTATACTTTGAATTTCAGCTATTTTTCAACTTTTTATGTTTTAGATGTTACATCCCGCTGATCGTGCCAACCTTTTAGATGATGCTCTTACACTTTCTAGGTAAATATTGGTTCTTAGTGAACCTTTTAAAAAAATTTTCATGAATCTATTCACCAAAAAAAGAGTACCCTAAAACTCCTAATGTGATGTCATCAAATGAAATCTTGAGGAAATTACACTTGTTATTAACTATGAATTTTTCTTATTTTCCCTTAAAGCTTGGCTGTAATAATGCATTTTCCAACAACGAATATGCCAAATGTTCACAAAAGTCAATCTTATAAAACTGCAGGGTTCGTACGGGTCAGGGAAAACCGGGAAAACCTGGAAAAGTCAGGGAAAAAAAATTTTACTAAAAAAAAGTCAGGGAAATCAGGGAAAATGGCCCATTTTTGCTTTAAAACCTGGAAATTTCAGACAACGGCCTGGAAAATCGTCACGATTGTTGTCTGATCGGGAAAAAAGATTGATCAAAAATAATAATAAGGGGAAAAAAATCCGTGGGGATGAAAAAGGGAATTCCGATAACATCGTAAATATTGATAATCCGTAAAATATTGCAATATATCACAAAAAAACGTTAGATACTGCCAAGGAGGAAGGAGGATTTCGTAAGTCCGCTTGGAAAAGCGTATTGCTACGAATTTATCGTAACTTTTTCCTAGTGCTTCCCCAGAAACATCATAACTACGCATTGTAGAAAGCCATTGTAGAAAGGTACAAAGCGCAGTTGCGATAATTTCGTAAGTTGACTTCAGTTAGGAACGACAGATGACGCACGGGTATGGTTTGATTTTCCACGTGGGTATTTTTATTTGAAAACAATACGTTGTAAGAAAACTTGTCTGAGCGGATCGTCAGTAGGATGATTGGATCGAAGCAGTCAAAAATGACCCGTATGGTGGCAGCTTTGCAGTAAAACTCGCAACATGGGCAGATAAGTTATCCAGAACTATGCCAAGCACGTGAAATTAGAGTTCAGTGAACAACCCCCGATTGCGTAGCTTCTTGGTTCTAGCACTTACGCGAGTGCAAGCCAACTGTAAAGAATTTTGATGCAGTGAAACCAACTACATCTTTGACTAATTATGTCACAAAGGAAACAACTGTGAAAGCTTAAATCTTGTGGGCATTGAAATTGCCGAAAAGGGAAATCTTTCATTCCTTAATTGTGTTCCATTTTTCTTCTCCATCAGGTGTATTTGAAAAGCATGAATGTGTGTAAAAAAATCTGCGATAATGATGTCATTATGATATTGTAATTAAAATTATTAATTTTATAATTAATATAAATAATTTTATAATATAATTAATTTTTTCGAAATTTTTATTAATTTATAAATTTTTTGATTTAAAAAAAAAAACCCTGGAATTTTTTTAAAATTTGACTGGAAAAGTCAGGGAAATTTTTTTACGAAAATGAGTATGAACCCTGAACTGATTTTTTGTCTGTGTTTTCTCAGTTACAAATCTACAATTTTGAATCAATATCAGCCAAATTTTATATATGTATCAAACAGGACCTGAGAAGAATGATAGGCTGCTCTTTTTTTTATAATTGTCAGAATTTGATGAACGTTGAAAAAGTCAAAAAATTATCTGCAAAAAATGGTTCTTAAGTGTAAGGTTCAGGAGAAAAGAGGTTGGAAAAAGGCAGAGGAGAAACAGGAGTCGCGAGAGAGGGAAACGAGAACGATTAGAGACATTCGAAAAGAGGGGGAGTGTAAAAGTTTGTACCGAAGAGACAGGATGTTTTCGTGGAGGTGTTGGATAATAAATTAAATAAAGTGTTGTTTTCTTCCTTTTGGGAGTCTAGAATCCAGTTATTTCGCCCTGGAATCGTAGTGGAGGTACAGCCGAGGACCTACGACCGATAAGAAGAAGAGGGGAACTTTACTGGCGCAGTCGACAGGATGAGGTTGTAGCTTCAACGACTCAAGATTGCGAGCTGAATGCGAAGAAGAGTGTCCTAGCGACGGTGGAACCACCCGGTTCGTATAGAAGGATAGTAGCAGCGTCAAGCACCCACGCTGTTTTTTTTTTCGTGAAGTCAACCCGACAAACGGTGCTTTGAGGGGCAATCCTGCCCAGGCAAAAAGGAGCAAGTGTTGTACGGCGGTATCGAGACGATAAATAAAGATGGTGTATTTGGCAAAGGGGAACAAGGAGGATCTGGAGACCATGGCCGCCAACTTGGGGTTAGAAGTCCGACCGGAGTTCAACTTAATGCAACTAGTGAGTACCATACAGGTAAGTGAACTGTACAACGAAGCGACGTGCAGAGAGATGCTGAAAACGATCATAGGCAATAGGAAAGAAAGAGAAGAGATGGAGGAGAGGCGTAGAGAGAAAGAGATGGAGGAGAGGCGTAGAGAGAAAGAGATGGAGGAAAGGCGTAGAGAGAAAGAGATGGAGGAAAGGCGTAGAGAGAAAGAGATGGAGGAAAGGCGTAGAGAGAAAGAGATGGAGGAAAGGCGTAGAGAGAAAGAGATGGAGATGGAGGAGAGGCGTAGAGAGAAAGAGTTGGAGGAGTGGCGTAGAGAAAAGGAGATGGAACATGAACTCGAAAGACTGAGGATCGAGACAGGAGTCAGAAGAGAGGAGAATAATCAAGCTGGGCGCGGCAGAACCCCCAGCCGGGATTTCCAGAACATGATGCAAAAGTTCAGAATGGAAGAAGACATAAGTCTGTACCTGGTGCTGTTCGAGCGGCAAGCTCGTCGCGCGGCCCTGGCACGGGAAGATTGGTTAGCTGAGCTCTTGGGACTTCTTCCCTACGAGATGAACCAGTTAATTGCCCGCGAGCCGGAAGAGCAAGTACAGGACTATAATCAAGTTAAGGAATCGTTATTGCGGAAATTCAAACTCACCCCAGAGAAGTTCCGACAGATGTTTTCTTCGTGCCACAAGAACCAAGAGGGCACCTGGAGAGACTTCTACCATGAACTCTGTACCTATTTTGATGGATGGACGACGACTTTGGAGGTCACGACGTTTGAGCAACTACGAGATTTAATCATCAGCGATCAAATGAAAAAACGCGTCCCAGCTGATTTTAAGGAACACTATCTGGACGAGTGGAGTGATATGGTGTCTCCAAGTGATCTATCGGAGAAACTAGATAGGTTCGATGATGTGAAGAGGACTCTGAAGACACCCTTCCCAAGTGACAGAACGAGAACCCCAAGACCGGTTCATCAAAATCCAGGATGGAAAGCCAGCGAGAACCAGAGACTTCAGGGTAAGTCCTTCCCACCTAAAGCGACGATGGGTTCGAATACTAGAGAGAGAGCCGCAGTCACTTGTTACGCGTGTGGAGCAGAAGGCCATATAGCAAGGTTTTGTCCTGCAAGAGTCCAGCAGGAGCCCTTGAGTCGGGCCCAGGCGAACTCTGTCCAGACAGAAGAGGGGGACATGATTGAAGAAACCACAGTCCTAACAGCACATATCACTGTGCCGGCAGCTGGTGTCGGTGCGGACATTGACACACCGCAGACCGTGAGTTTGAAATATGGTCAGAAGACGACAATAAGAGGCGTGGTCGATTCTGGGACCCAGATCTCAGTCGTTAGATCGGATTTGGTTGAGATCGACGACAGTGAAGGCGAGGGGAGAATAAGGATCAAGTCCGCATTTGGCGAAAGTGAGATAGCCCCTCTGAAAATATGTATGATGAAGATCAGCGACGGCAAACACAGGTACGTGCCGATTTCTTGCGCAGTGTCGAGTCGCTTGATAAATGAAATGTTAATATGTCCGACGGCGTACGACGCACTCTTGGGAAATGTACTAGTTCCAAGTCCGATCAATGAGCCAAGCCGTAGGGACGGTGTGTGTACTTCATCTGCCGATGGCAAACAGAAGGCCAACGACGGCAATAACAACGATTTTTGCATACCTAACGAAGAACTTGAAGAGAGGATCACATCCCAAGTCGAGAGCTACTTCACCGACTTCAACATCATGAAGAACAACTTTCTGCTGAAACAAATCCAGAGAAACAAGGAGGGCTACATCAGCCTGAGGTTGGTCTCATCTTTCAGGAAGGTCAAGACCCTGCCAAGGATTATAGGGTCGTCCGGTACTGTCTCAGGAACTCGAACAAATTCCAAGTCAACGGAGGAGGCACTAAAGTGCGCCAGATTGTGCCCATACCGACTTCCGAGACCAGATGCGCAAAAATGATCCTGGTCTGCAACATGCCGTTCGAGGAAATGACACCCGAGTCAGTGTCGCAGTTTATATCAGAACACGGAGAAGTCGTCGACGTGGTAGTCGTCAATCGAGGATCTAGGCTACCGGATGTCTGTACGAGGCGCTGTCTCTGCGTCAACGGGAATATGGTGAAGAAGACGTTCGCCCTTATCAAGTGCAAGACCAATCGGGTCGCGTCCGCATCCGAGGGCAAGGCCTCGCAGCTCAAGAAGATGAACTCGGAACGATACGACGATGATCATGCTGTCAAAGGGAGGAGATCCGCACCGAACCGGTTCCCGGCTAGGCAGGAAACGTCCAAGCAATCGAACTGGCGATTGTTTTCGTGTCCATTTGCCAAAGGAATCAACAGAGCTACGAACCAGCAGTCGAAGACCGAGAAAACCAGAAGCCAACCGGCTAAATCTTCAATCGCCAACAACGGCGTGCCCAGGAATCAGGACAGGGAAAGGCCACCCTTCTCTTATGCCGGTGGTAACCACCACCCCATGAACTCTTGGATGAACAACCGTTATTTGCCATTCAAGGATGGTATGGCCGCCAAAGTAGTTGCTGCTGAACGATACAACGCTCGCCTACCGGATAGCGTCATGCGTTGGCCTGGCGGACCCGGAAGGGGGATATGCAAGGTAATGCCGACGCCCTGTCACGGTAGCCGTGAGAAACCGAGTTACGCTCTTGAAGCATCATCATCATTTAAAAATGATGGATGTGCTTTTCGATGATGGGACGTGTAAGGTTCAGGAGAAAAGAGGTTGGAAAAAGGCAGAGGAGAAACAGGAGTCGCGAGAGAGGGAAACGAGAACGATTAGAGACATTCGAAAAGAGGGGGAGTGTAAAAGTTTGTACCGAAGAGACAGGACGTTTTCGTGGAGGTGTTGGATAATAAATTAAATAAAGTGTTGTTTTCTTCCTTTTGGGAGTCTAGAATCCAGTTATTTCGCCCTGGAATCGTAGTGGAGGTACAGCCGAGGACCTACGACCGATAAGAAGAAGAGGGGAACTTTACTTTAAGCTTCAACAATAACTTAATAAAATATATAATTTGTATACCTGTGGATCTCTTTTTCTCTCTTAAACAATGTTTTTAGCATGTTTATTTTTGTATATCACTTCTTTAATTTCCCTGCAAGCCTAAAGAAAACCCTAGTAGTGCCAGGTATTATTACTAGTATTTCATAATTTTTTTAATTTTGGTCATAAAAGAATTAATATTTTTGTTTAGTGCATAAAGATTTTTCCCCCCACAAATAAGACTCGTAGGACTATAAAAAAATTTAAGTTTTTCAGAAAAGAGAGGAAAATAGCCCAGCTTGTAAGGATTGGGAACCAATAATGTAATATTTCTGAGCTTAGATGGCAAAATGCCATAAGTCACTTTTCCCAAAAAATGGAGTTCGCATTCTGTAGTGTCTTGCTCATCAAAATTTTGAAAGGTGGCAAAATTTAGTCTTTCCTTTTTTTCTTTCTGTTTATGAGGAAACAACAGAGGCAAATTGTAATAACTAAAAAACCAATAGTATTGCATTTTGGAAAATATTGTTTACAAATTTACCATTGTGAAATTCTGAAAAAGTGACATAACATTTTGCCATCTGAGCACAGATTTAATTTCAAACTTTGCGCTGGTGACGCAAGTGTTCAATTTTATTTTGAAAATTCTAATATTTTAAATTAGCCTGTGATAGTATTTACTGTTAGTTTGTTTTCCCCATTTCCAATGTTTTCTCTGCATTCGCACCCCTGAGATATTCCCTGCTCATATAAATTAATTTGTAATTAGTAAGATGCTGTCTTCCTATTGATTAATCATTTTGTTGTTCACATTTTTTTCTATAGGGTTGGCATTTTAGACAGCCATCTTGCTATGAACCTGACACGATACTTAGAGAATGAACGCAATTATGTAGTTTGGGATAGTGCACTTTTGCAGCTAAACTTTCTTTATATGCTCATGTATGATAGTCCTGGACTTCATTTGTATCAGGTGAGATGGTTATGACTAATTAAGAATGGAAATATGAATATATATATACTGAAATCCCAAAAGAATTGTGGAGATGTGAAACACCATGTATCATCTGAGGTCTAATAGATCGATGAAGTGTAACAATCCAGTCAGGCATGTACTTGTCTACAAAATTCTCCTAGATAGTAAGCTATGTTATCCTGATAGCTATGCATAATTGTGTGGTGGTTGTAGGTACTTTTGCATGAAAGAACTTTTCATATTGAATAAATATTTTGAGTTCATGCTTGGTGACTGCAGAGGCTAAACTGAGCCACTGTACGGTCATGTGGGCATTGTACTGTACTTTCATCGTAAAGATCCCGATGCAAACCCCATTGTAGACACAGTGGTCTGAAAGTGATGGTTGGTTGAAGTTGGTTTTCTGCAGTTTTCCAACTTTGAGGTGTGACTGCTCTGGCTGGTCTCCCATTTAAAAAAGTCTGTCCATAGTCTCCAGACAGACCTTCAACATGATACTTACATGACATGAAAATTCAAGCATTGACCATTTTTACTTAAACATATAGAAGAGGCAGATGGCAGCACCAGCAGTAATACGACATACACTCACACCACATGTTCCAGCATGTACCTATTTGTTTGAAATTCCGCAAAGAAATGTTTACGTGGGTGCATATTCACAGATAACTACTACAGAAGTGGTACAGTGGATAAACCACAGAACACATATACTACACATTCCAACACACCTTAATTTGTTTCTTTAGAGCAGTGTTTCTCAAAGTGGGCAATGGAATGGTCCGGGGGGGGGCGATAAAAGCGACAGATTTAACATAAGATTCTATGGGTTCACTTGAGTTGGGGGCCATGAAAGAAAAATTTCTGAAGAAGGGGATGATGGAATGAAAAGTTTTGGAAACTATACTTTATAGAGGAATATTTACAAGGCACGTGTGCTGTTTAGTTGTAGTATATATACAATGCCACAACAGGCAAAATGTCTAACGATGTGGCTGAGAATTGAGTAGTAGATAAACTATTCTCCAGAATAATTTAAAGAATAAATAATTAAACTTAGAGTTAAAAAAAAACAATTTCCCTTCATGTGGACATGGTGAGTTGTCGACCTAGATGAAGAATCTCGTACTTATGTTAAATCAGTGAAGGGCTGTAAAAAGTAAGAAGCTGTGTGTAATTATTCCAATTTAGCAGCAGCATATCTGAGTGAATTAAATGACCCAGACCATACTTCACATCATAATTAAACTTATTGACTTGGATTCATTGTTTCATGATGATCCCAATCATAAGCTCCTCCCCATAGTTTCCCAAACTTTTCATTCCTTAGCTCCCTTCTTCAGAAACTTTTTCGTCTCATCACTCCCTCAACTCAAGTGAACCCATAGGGTCCTATGTTAAATCTATAGCTTCTGTAGACATGTCAGGAAAATTCACAGACAACAATTCACCGCTAGGAAGATTCACCGCCATGCAATTCACCACTAGGAAAATTCACCGACAACAGTTCGATGCGAGTCAGTTAGTGTGGGAGCCAGTGATTGAGTTACTGAGTCAGTGAGAGAGGAGCGAGTGAGTGACCTAATGAGTATGTGAGTAAGTGACCTAGTAATTGAATGAGTGAGTGACCTAGTGAGTATGTGAGTGAGTGAATGACCTAGTGAGTATGTGAGTGACCCAGTGAGTATGTGAGTGAGTGATTAAGTGATTGAGCGAGTGACCTAGTGAGTGAGGGAGGGAGTGAATTAGTTAGTTTTAACCTAAGCAATGTCACAAATGATTAAAAAATCTGATTGTTCTATGTTATATTATATGTATTACAATATCGACCTAATGACATATTTATAGCTTCAGCGGTTTCGGCTCGGCGTGATTCCAACATATGACCCCCTCCATTATTGAACCCCCCCCCCCCGTAGGAGTCGAATATGGAAAAACCTTCCTTAGTTCACGTCGTGAAACAAAACTATTCACAAAATTTGATATCAGCGGTTTTGGCTCGGCGATAATGAATCAGTCAGGACATGTTATTTTATATACAGTATATAGATGTAGCCATGCACTAAAACGGGATTTCTGAAATTTCATCACCCATGGGGATCATGAGGTGTTAAAGTGGTTTAAGGGGAATCATTGCTGAGTGAATCTGAGATTGCAGAATCCACACCAATGAAGTCGCTGGTAACAGCTAGTTCATCATAAAAAAATAATCCATTTCTTACTGATGATCAACAATGTTTTTTATAATATCAAACTTATAACAGATGATTTTAAGCATTTTATGGAGTTAATTCCTCGCGTATCCACTTACTTTATTATCTTTTAATTAATTCTCTGTTAACATTTTAACATTTGACATTTCATTAGAAGATTGAGTAAAATATAGAGTTAATGGAATCATTGAATATATTCTCTTGTGCAACAGCAATTTGTAATTTCTTCTAATAAAGTCATTATTAAAACTTTCCGCCATATCTTCAGGATCACTGACTAGGTCACTCATTCACTTATTCACTCACTCACTTATTCACTGTGTCACTCACTCACTTATTCACTGGGTCACTCACTCACTTATTCACTGGGTCACTCACTCACTTATTCACTGGGTCACTCACTCACTTATTCACTGGGTCACTCACTCACTTACTCATTGAGTCACTCATCCACTCAGTAGCTCACTCACTGGGTCACTCATCTACTCAGTAGCTCACTCACTGGGTCACTCATCCACTCAGTAGCTCACTCACTAGATCACTCAGTAGCTCGCTCACTCAATCATTCACTCACTCAATCCCTCGCTCGCTGAATCCCTCGCTCACTGACTCAGTAACTCAATCGCTCACTCCCTCGCTTTCTGACTCTCATGGAGCTGTTGTCTGTGAATTTCCCTAGCTGTGAATTTTCCGGCGGTGAAATTTCCTAGCGATGAATTTTCCGGCGATGAATTTTCCTAGCGGTGAATTGCATGGCAGTGAATTGTTGTCAATGAATTTTCCATAAACCAGCTTCTGTTGCCCACCAAGGAGTGATAATTATTAATGTATTATTATTTTTATTAAGAAGACACCAACGAATAAGGCAAATACACAAAAATACAAAAATCCTAATGCATTTCGAGAAAAATGGGTGTCGTCTTCAGAGGAAAAGTATTTAACCACAGGTAACGCTGACTGAGTTTCCCACTTGGGTTGAATACCAAGTTTTAACGCTTGGTTGTAATGCAGAAAAAGTATGTCTGTTTACTTCAAACATTGTTTTCAGAATGAAGCTGTGAGCCTGCATGAGATACTAATGCAGCGTCCTGATTGGATGCTTGCGGAATAGTGCTACACGATTGGTCTATTCAAATTTTCTTAGAATTCCTGCCCGAAATTAATTTAAGCCATGGTGTTGAGATTGAGGGTGTAGATTTATTATCATTACTAACGATAATAAATCTCAACTCTTCCATAATGTATTATTAACTGAACTCTCCAATTTTTGGAAACAAGTGTATGTTCTCTCATAGAGACAGCGAGATCAGTGCAGACGGAAACTACGTAAATAAGAGCTGCAGTGTGGACTATCATTTCTTACCATACCAGATTCAAATTACCCCCCCCCCCATGCCCAGCCCTCAGGGCTGATGATGGGATTACAGAGGGACTAGTTAACAGCCTAGGAAGGTGTATTTAATGTACGTCAGTAAGTATGTATTTGTGCATGAGAAATATTGTCAAAATTGGGAAATTACAAATTATTAGAGTTCCAAAAATACTGAGAATAAACATTTTTAGTATAAACAAAGTTTTTAGAGTTCAAAGGCTTTTGGCTCAAAGTCGTACTAATTGACAATGTGGACATCGTCACAGTGTGTGATGTTTTCCGACGAGTCCAGGTTTAGCTTGCAGTCTGATTTACGTCGGACTTTCATATGGAGAACGCCAGGTACCCGTTACCACCAAGACAACATCATTGAACGACACCGTTACGGTGGTGCAGCATTGCTCGTTTGGGGTGGAATTATACTGGGTTCCAGAACAGATCTGCATATTCAAACCGGAACCATGAAAGCCCAAATTTATCGGGACATCATTCTGGAACAACATGTACGTTTGTTTAGGGGTGCCATGGGCGCAGAATTTGGGTTTATGGATGACAACGCCCGTCCTCACTGAGCAAACATCGTAAACGAATGCCTTGAATCAGGATATAACCCGTATGGAATGGCCAGCATTCTCTCCTGACTTGAATCCGATAGAGCATGAGTGGGACATGCTTGGCCGACAAGTTGCAGCCCGTCAACCACCTCCTACATGTGTACCGGAACTTCGGAGAGCATTGCTTGCTGAGTGGAGTGATCTTCCCCAAGATCAGATCGATAATTTGATACTCAGCATGCCTAGGCATTGTACTGACTGTATTTCATCGTGTGGGAGGCATACAATGTATTAACCATCATACCAACCATGTAATAGTAAGTTTTTGTGAAGGAGATATTTTTTACAATTGCTCCAGGGAGCAAAAGTCGTAGTTTTTATGAATGGTATCATACATACACCATCGTTTTTGTTCTTTATCTTTTGTTTAATAAATGGGCTTTATGAATAAGTAATGTTTGTTTTGTTTCTGAACCTTTATTTGCCAGAGCTGGCATTATCCTTAATTTATGGACATGAGTGTATTTCCACTGATGGCTGGATTTTGGACTTCGCTTTTTTCATGGTTGTGAAACTTTTTCCAATCACTTTGCGATAGGAATGTGCTGTTGGTGATCTTTTTGCCGATTTTTCAAACATGGTGAACTTAATCATTTCGTGAGATTTTTCTGGTTGGGTTTTTTTTTTTTAATCCTCGAGCTGATGTTGTCAGTTGCTCGCAGCTCAGTTAAATCTTTTTATGTGCCTCACGCACTTCTTTGCTTGTTTTGTTGACTAATTTCTTAGTTGCCAAGATAACTTATTCATCTTTCTTTTCTTTCAGCAAATTATGAATGTTAATGCTCTAACTAGAGTGAAGAATATTACTTTATGAAACGTTTAATGTTTATCAAACAGAAAAAATAATTTGTTTTGAAATTTGGTTTTTTTTTTAATTTTGTGCAATGTTTTCTAGTTTGCTTTTTTCCCAGTGAAATACTTGACTACAGCACATTAGTTTTTAATTTTTACTGAAAACTTAGTTAAAAAAATTTTTTTGAGGGATATTTTGCTTGTCAAGGTCATCAGTGACCTTTGATGATTGCACAAGAAAATCTGCTACTTCCATAACTCTCACTCTAGGTTTCTGAAATCAATCATGTGACCTGTGTGTTTAATGAAGTTTTGTGTATGTGTGTGGAAAGTACAAATTGTTTTTTTCAAATCAGAAATTTTTTCTACATTAACCACTATTTCATCATTCAAAACTAATGTAAAAAAATATAGGTTTTTGATCTTGTTACCAGCCAGCTGTTGTCCCTGTTCTAAATGATGGTTTCTTTTCTGCATTTCAGAGATACATGGTTAAACTACTAAAACCATTAGTTCAGTCGCTTCGATGGGAAGACGAAGGAAACCATCTGACAAAGTAAAGATTTCATTTTTATTCTCATCACAAAATTAAGTTTGCTGATTTTATTTATTTTCAAAAAACTAACTACATATGTCTCTAAGACTCATATGTTTCCAGGGTTCAAACAGATGTTCAAATGATGTTATTACAGAAGTTATATCCCAAAAGTTCTGAACATTTTCGGTAGATGAATGTTGTAGCTACTGGTGTTTTTCAAAAATCACATTAAAATATTTTTTTAAGAACACAAAGAATCTAAAAGTGTACTTCTAGGATTTCCAGTTTGGTTTAACATAATTTGCAAATATTTTTGGTATGATGGTGTATATATATAGTGCATTGTGAATATTTTAATGGATGTTCAATGTGGATGATAGGAAATTTCATTTTAGGCATTTGGTGTTTGTTTTAGCAAAATATAAGTAATGCTGCCGAATTCATAGAAATTTATATGAAGCCTGGGGAGACTATGCATCATATGAATAATCAGTTTGAGGGTGTTGTGTATCTTGAAAGATAAGTCTAAAACATGACTATCTGATTAGAGGTGAATTTTTTGAAGAAGTGATATTGGTGGAAACTGATCACCCAAAACTTTGCAGAAAGATTCCAAGCATTCCTAAAAGTACAGTTGATGAACATTTGATGATAATAGTCTGAAGAAAACAGCATGATTCATATTCAATCTTGCTTCTAAAAAAAAAATGGAATAGGTCTTCTTTATTTTTGAAAATTTTGAGAAGGGACAACAAAACTTCCAAATATTCAAACTTTTATTAATTATTTATGATTTCTATGAAATTTTAAAATTAGTTATGCTGTTCAAATAATTTCATTTCCAACTTATAAATCACAAATTTTCTACAAATATATATATATTTGTTTTGAGCATAGAAAAAGAAAACTTGTTGCTGCATGTCCATGAGTGGAAGTTTATATTATTCAAGTGGGCTTTTTCAGTTAACTTCCAGTAATCCTGCGATTTTGATAATCTGACACAACCTTGGTCTAATATGTGCTGGATTAGAGTCTACTATACTTCTACAAACTTATATTTTCTATACAGGGTGCATAGGTAACAGGGCATATGGCATTTTATTGGCGAACCATCGATCCTAGAGGCATACTTCCAATTAGAAAAAGTATCCAAATAACATGTAGTACTCAGATATGTCATTCATGTTGCAAAGGGTAGTGTAGTTATTAAAATAAAAATGTTAACTTTTTATACTTACACCTTGTGCTCAAAAACCCACTAACAAAGTTGTTGCTCTGCCTCTCCCGGTGCCAAAAAAAAAAAAATTTCACCTTTTTAAAATTAACACTCACTCTTGAGATATTTGAATTTGAAAAATGGTGGAAAGTTTGGAAATAGCAGCTTTGGTGAACCATTTCACCTGCAGTTTTTTCCCAACTTTCATCCATTTTGCAAATATCTCTGTGAATGTTGCCCTTAGAAACATGGAATTTGTTTGTTAGCATCAGGAGAGACAGGGCAACAACTTTTTCATTGGATTTTTGAGTACAGGGTGTCCATATAAAAAGTTTTTTTTTATTTTAATAACTATACGACCCCTTGTAACATGAATGGCATATCTGAATACCATACGTTATTTGGATACTTTTTCTAATTGGAAGTATGCCTCTAGGATCAATGGTTCGCCAGTAAAATGCCATATGCCCTGTTAGCTACATACTCTGTATATCTATATATATATAATTGATTTTCTGTCTGTGTGTGTGTATGTATGTTCTCTATACAAATCTACAATTTTAGATCGATCGTCACCAAATTTTGCATATATACCAAATGGGACCCGACTTGAACGATAGGCTACTTTAAAATTTCGTCAGAGCAGGGCAAGTGCCCCAAATGGGCAAAAAACTGTCGGGCAACAATGGTTTTTGGGCCTCAACAATCACTTTCCCGAACGTTTACATTGGTTACCTTTGTTCCCTAGTAATGCGTTTCAGACGTGTTTATGCCTTCACAATGGCTTGCCACTTCTTCAACGGTGTCAATATATGTATAATATTTATGCCTTTATAATGGTTTGCCACATTTTCAATTCTCCCAGTAATGAGGTTTTTTGAATGACGTCATAATCATTATCAGCATCGCTTTGAGGGTCAGGAAAAGGGTGATCCTCATAGAAATCAGTGTTAAAATTGCCGATTTTACTGTAGAAATGCGGAAATTTAGTGGGGCTTTCCACTACATCATTAATTTTAAAAAAGTGTATTGAATTCTCAATTTTTGAAGTATTGAGTTTGCTTAGAGATAGGAAGCCCAGAAAATTGAATACGAAGTGATTAGCCGGACATACTTTTGAGTTGGATATTCATGCAATAACATTGATTTTAACTTTCCATTTATATCTTCTCAAGCATGAAAATTAATGTTTCAATATTCAACTGCATAAATTCATATAGTTTATAGGTTGTTTTAAAATTAATTATGGGCCCATAAAGTGCATCAAAGAAATTCCACAGCTTTAACTAAGCATTTTTGGAAGCTTAAACAGGCAGATGGATAGCTTAAACAGGCAGATGGATAACTTGAAGTTCAAAAAGGGAGGGGGGGGGATCGAACTAACTACCTAGCGCCCTTTAAAAAAGGAAAAAAATTTTCACTTCTACGTTTCTTTAAATCTAGATTTGTTTATTTCTTGAGTCGCGCGGGAAGTTGCCATATTGGTTAACTTGGACACAGTTTGTATGTCCCTCAAAGAAAGAGGGAGATATCAAGTGATCCAAAAAGCCTCATTGAAGAAAACCCGGGCAACGCCGGGTAATATAATTAGTATGCATATAAAAAAATAACAATATTAAAAACTAAATTGAAGAACTGCTTAATTTTATCGAACATACAAATTGTAATGTAGCTTTGAAAACTATAGTATATAGTTGATTTAGTGGTTTTTTTTTCTTTCTTTTTTTCGATTTCAGCTTTTTAAAAAGAATCCCCAATTGTAAGCACTCTGTGAAATGGGAGTTCTGGTTTTATAAAATTCTGTTTTAATATGTGTGTAATGTGAGATATCAAGTCATGCATGCAAATTAACTTTATAGAAAAAAATTTCATTTTTTTAAGGAAACTGCGTTCCCTTGCTCTTTCATCTGCAGTGAATTACAATGATGCTGAAACTGTGAATCGGGCAAAAGAATTATTTAAACGTTGGATGAAAGATGGTGAAAAGTAAAACAAATTTTCTTCAGTATAATCAATTTTACCCTCATTTAAATATCATTTTAATTGTGTTAAAATCATATTGTTAGTACTGTTCACAGTGAAATTTAGAATGCTAGCCATATACAGTAGTAGTACATAATGTGTAACATTTAGAAGGAAAAAAACAGACCCCAACAATATGTAGTTTTTATTATCTGTATTGAAAACTCAATTATCTGAAATGAAAGGAGCTTTTGAATGAGAAAAATTTCAGATATAAGTAAATATTTCCAAAGCTATAAAAGGGTTAAGGGGCTTTAAAGTTAATGAAGGGCTAAACAAATTTGCTTGTTTTAATAAATACTAATTTGAACATTAGTATAGATGTCTAACTTACACACCTTTCCAGCCTGCTCATACTTTTTGATGTACATGTTTTAAAAATTATTTGGGTGCTTTTGGATGTGGAAGGTTTCATTTTATTTACTGCATTTAAATTACAGTTGAACCTGCCTATCTTGAATTTAGCTAAAAATATGAACAATTTGAAATATTGAGGGTTTTTAGAGATATGGTAGATGTAGTAAAAGTCTGATATATATCGAGTGATTTTTGAATGATATTCAATTATAGTGAGTTGAAAATTATGAAACTTTTGCTATAACATCAACCAAATTCTTAAAAATGGCTAGTCTTTGAGAAACAGCCTAAAAAGAAGAATTATCACTTATTGCATAGGCTTATATTCTTTTTAAATACTATTCTGTGTACTTCTAACAAAGGATAGATCTAGATAAATGAAAAAAAATTATCCTCTTCCCCCAATTTTATATTTTAGGCTTTCCTACTTTTGCACACAGGATACCTATGACAATTTTATTCAACTTCTGTCTTTCCTAGTGATGAAGAGACCACTGTCACTGCTTATTTGAAAAACTTGACAATTGGCAGAAAAAAGTTAACTCCATAAGCAATCGTACAATAATTGAGAGTTTTAATTGTTCTGTCAGTCTGCTAAATCGTTTTGAAGAAAGAGAAATTCTATGAAAAAACTCCAGATAAATTTGCCAGAAAAACATTGCTGTGTGACTAAAAAATCAATTTCACAACTGGAGTCCTGTTCATTCACTAATATTAGCGCAGAATGATAAAAAAAGGTGATTATAAGGGAGATGAAGCAGCAATATTCTATGATTTATAATCTGACAGATAGGGGCTGCACTTGAAGAGGGTTGTCAAATCCAAGTTAAAAGGGGGAGGGGGGAAAGGCTTTTCGACCCAAAAAGTGTGGTCAATGGATCGCCAAAATTTGGTAATGTACGGGTAGATATTTTTCTTGAGAGGCACCAAAAACAGGTCTCGCACGGGTAGAGATTTTTCGAGCCACTCACTGACAGAGCAAAAAAATTTAAATTCGCTTATAACAAATCCGTTATAATGATCATTTTTCTCGTGATTGTGAGCTCTCGTAACAGATTTTCACTATACATAGGTGGGTGACTACATTATAAAATACTCCCAACAAAAATAATCCAATCATTTCTGATGCTTTCCTTTCCTGGATTGGATATTTTGAAGCTTGGAAACAGTTCCAAAGTTAATTTCACTCTCATATGTTTTTTTATCTAAAGTTTTTCCATTTGGTGTTTTTCTGTGCTTTCTTTGAAGTGATTGCTAACATCGCTACTGCTTGCTTCTATTTTATCTGTGTGGTATCAGCTGAAACTCACTTCACACAGCCTATTGTTTTCACCTTTGTTAATTTTCCACATGTAACCGTCTACATCCAAAAAGTTATTAAATGCAAGATCATACACACAAGTCTGCTATTGAAAGTTTTGACCCTCATTCTCTAAATTTTCAGCTTAGGTAAATTTCCTCATTGTCTCTAATAAGGTCAACTAGAATTAGTTTCCTTTTCTAGGCATCCTCCTAATGAGCTCGTGGCTTACTGCTCTGTCTCAGTGAAAAGATTGTAGCAGGTGGTCAAAGACCTAGGCCATACTGGAAGCTGTGTATGTGTTGTGAGCCTAATGTGAAGTTTTTCTGTGTAATGCTTGTTATGTGTAGTGCTGTCAGTTTTTTTAACTATTAGTAAAGTGTAATGATTGAATATTTGTACTGTGTGTAGGCCTGTTGCTCTCTGTGGCGAGATTTTTTAACGGGAAAATCGGCTCGTATTTGCTCCTCGAAGTTGGGAACCTCAGAAAACAAACTTCAGCTGACCACCACTGTGGCAACGGTGGGGTTCTTCTGGGCATCCTCGAAAATTTTCACCCATTAGATCTACACATTTTTGTAATATCATCCATAGATGTACTGTGACAGGACAGGTCATAGAAATTCTGCTGCCAGGAGAATGGTATTTTTCTGTCCTAAAGATACGACATCTGAAACAGTTTTCTTTCTTTACGTCTCTATTATTTTGATGCAATGGTTCCCAAAGTGTTGGTCACAACTTCCTTTTGGGAGGTGGGGGTCATGTTGATTATTTAAGATGTGGTGAGAGAGAATTTCTTTAATAAAAACATCCCAATGACAATAAATATATGAAATTAAAAAAAATAACTCTTCTTTGGGGGGGGGGGGTGATCTTATAGTGGGCCCAACTTTTTGTATTGTCTCCTATAAGTTTTGGAACAATACCTGCCCTTCAAAGAGTTAACTGAGCTATTTAGCACATATATATCATATAATGTATTAAAATTCTATATGAAATTTACTAAAAATAATGTGAAGGAAAATCTTATTCAGTCTAGTAGCACAAATGTGCTTTGACGCACTTTTATGAGAAAACATGAAAATTAATAAATTAATATTCTGAATCAAAGACAAAATTTATTTGTTGAAAATCCAAGAATTACTCAACTCATTTCCTAGTTTTTGAACGTGATTTTTTGCGTTACGCTGTCTACACATGCGTAGCATAAAGATAAGTTTTTCCCAATCTTTTATTTATACATTGCTGTGAAATTTTCTAGTGAAGTAACAGCGCTGACTTTATATGTTTGTGATGCAGGAGAGAAAGGGGGGGGGGGTCAATGCCATCCCAAGACAATTGGAAACTAAACATATTTTCAAATTTTTTAGCACGAAATTAAAATATCGAAAGAAAACATCTGTATACTGCATGTTATCCTTTTCCATTTCTGTTAATTTTAAATTCTTTTTGAAGGTTAGTTTACTCAAAGTTTCTCTGAGAGATTCCTTGTGGTCCCCAAACACCCAATGTGCCCCCTCTAAAGGTTTATCTTGCGTGTGCCAACGCAAGATCACCAATATTGTATGAAGCAATATGTCATTTTGTCCTTCTGCCTAGATATCAAAATTCTGTGTGGAGATAAACGTGTCTGTGGCGGGGAAATAAAAAACTTGTCCCCATCTGAAAAAAAGAGGGCACATTTTACGTAAGAATGAAATTTTTCCTTTCCTCGTGAGAGTATCTTGGTGCTCATCATGCCTCCCTCTATCCTGGAGCCGCCCTCTCCAAGACTGATATTTGGTGGTGTGTTCTCTATAGTGAATTTATAGTGTTAAAAAAACCATGTGAGATTTGTTCCAGGCCCTAGTGCAAAAGCCCTGCCATACCTACCCTTGTGGGCATCATGGTGCTCACTTAAACCATTGAAAATAGATGCTTCATTTTGTATACTCAGCAGATATTCACCACTCGGACAACTCAGATGAACACTCTATGATTAACATCATGATTATTTCAAGAAAAGCCATCTGTCAGAGTTCTTGTACAAGTGCTTTCCGTCTTGTGATGGTTGTAATCAAAGCGCTTGATTCGTGAATATGCCTCCCAATAGGCTTACAGGGAAAAAATGTCGGGCAACAATGGTTTTTGGCTCAACAAACACTTTCCGAACGTTTACTTTGGTTACTGTGGTCCCCTAACAATGTGTTTCAGACGTGTATATGCCTTTATAATGGTTTGTCACTTCTCTAATCCTGTTAGTATATGTATAATAGTTTATGTGCCTTTATAATGGTTTGCCACATTTTCAATACTCCCAGTAATGAGGCTTTTTGAATCATCATCAGCATCGCTTTGAGGGTCAGGAAACGGGTGATCCTCATAGATATTCAGTGTTAAAATTGCCTATTTTACTGTAGAAATGCTGAAATTTGGTGGGGGTTTTCCGTCACATCAATAATTTTGAAAATTATATAGAATTCTTGATTTTTGAAATATTCGCTTAGAGATATACGAAGCCCAGGAGATTAAATATGAAGTAATTAGCCGGATCTACTTTTGAGTTGGATATTCATGCAATAACATTGATTTCAACTTTTTATTTGTATCTTCTCAAGCATGAAAATTAATGTCTCCGTATTGTCTTTCGATATTCAACTGCATAAATTCATGTGGGTTAAGATATTTTAAAATTAATTATGGGCCCGAAAAAAATAAGTACATCGAAAAAATTTCACAGCTTTAATTAAGCATTTGTGAAAGCTGAAACAGGCAGATGAATAACTTGAAGTTCGGGGGGGGGGGTCAAAATACTTAGCGCCCCTTAAAAAAAGGAAAAAAAATTAATTTCTATGTTTCTTTAAATCTAGATTTGTTTATTTCATGAGTCGTGCGGGAAGTTGCCATATTAGTTAACTTGGTTTGCATGTCTGTCAAAGAAAGAGGGAGATATCATGTTATCTAAAAAGTCTCATTAAAGAAAACCTGGGCATCGCCGGGTATTATAGCTAGTAGCAAATAAAATTGGTTCTTCAGCTCTAATTGGAATTTATATGGATGTTCTTGAAGCTTTGCCATATCGATGACAGTTTTTGTACTTTTGATAAGTGATTCCACTCTAGTGTTAAGAATTCTACATCTCACCAATTGATGATCGCTTCCTGTATTGAATTTGTTGAGAACACAGCAGTCTTGGATCATATGCTTATTTGATATGATGTAGCAATCTCACTTGTTGTTCCAGTTGGGCTTCTCCAGGTCCACTTTCGTTGAGGTTTCTTAAAAAACAAATTCATGATGTATACTTCTCCTAGTTAACAAGTAAAGACTATTCAACTGCCCTAATAAAGTATTTGCCTGAACTTATTTATCCACTCACACTGAGACCCTTCAAAATTATTTTGATGTGTAAAAATTTGCGAGAGTAAAAATACTGTCATCTGTCATGAAAAATGTTGGTCCTCTAATGTAACATTATTCGATTTTTCTTTAAAATTTATTTTTAAGGTTCAATGTTCCCAATTGGAAACACATTTTTGATTAACTTTTAAAATACAGTGAAACTCCTAAGTCGGCCACTTGGCGTTCCGCATGAAAGTGGCTGTCTGCGCAGGTGACTGCTGAATAGATGTATGACAGGAAAATCACATTTTGTCTTGACGAAATAGTGGTTTTTAATGTCACAAAAAGATCTTGTGCTCAATTTATTTACAATGCCCAAAAAACAGATACATATACAGTGTGAAACACACCTACAACAATACTGCATATAACAATAAATCCCTCTACAACAGTATTTGCCAAATTTTGTTTGGAGTAACCTATAGTATGTAATGTTAAACTTCTTTCAATATGATGATATCCTTTACTATGATAAACAATATTTTTTGTTTATCAAATATATAACAATATTTTTCAGGAGGATTTTGAAACCGCTATAATGTTTACTATTTTTATTTATTTTTCATTTGAAATACCCTTTATATTTTTTATATATAACTCATCTCACATGTTTCAGTTCTTCCGAAAACACCTAATAATATCAGTATTGGGCATCACCTAATCACCGAAAGTGTTAGGTATCTCTACTTTTTATCTGATACACCAAAGTGTCTTGCGATAAACCCCTTTACAGGGGCAATACATCCAACTGAATTTCTTTTATCAGTTAATCAATTAAAACATTTTGCAGCGAATAAATACTCAAAAGCACATTTTTTGGTGGTGATAAGAATGTTCAGTTTAGAAAAGTTGCCAACAGCAGCATAAATTTGATGACACATGATGATAATGTTGCCTCTCAATATAACGATAATTCCTCTACAAATATATTTTTTCTTGGTCTGGTATCTTTATGTATATCGAGTTGTTACTGTATTTTATGCAGAACTTGAAATACCAGATCATCTGATCAATTCCTTAATCTGTATTGTCCAAGATTTGTTCTTTCCTTATAGCAAGTACTGTACATGTTCTTTCCTCTTCTTAAAAAAAATTATTTTCAATGCAGTTTTATATATATATATATATATATATATATATATATATATATATATATATATATATATATATATATGTATATATATATGTATATGTGTAATATATGTATATGTATATGTGTAATATATGTATATGTATATGTGTAATATATGTATATGTATATGTGTAATATATGTATATGTATATGTGTAATATATGTATATGTATATGTGTAATATATGTATATGTATATATAATCTATAATATAAAATCACAAACTCGAAAAGGGCCTGTTGCTAAGCAGCCGAGTGACGGAAGTGGGTGAAGTTTTTGAGTGACGGAAATCTCTTACGTTTTTGTGTTACGGAAGTCGGTTACGATTTGGGTCAAGTATTCATTTAACTCTAGCACATATGGGGACCCCTTTGACCCATCGGGACCATGTTATGTGCATGTACCGAGAGGCTCCCATATCCTACAGCAGGGCCCTTAGGCTGGAATTTAGATGGCGAGTCCCCAAACCAGCTTTTCAGGGCCCCTCTGTGGTTAATTTATAGTGTGAAAAATTAAAAAGTGATAAGAATCGTATCGTTCTGGTCCTGTCAGCCCTGCCCTTGTGGGGGGGGGGGGATCATGCCGAGAGTATATCTATAATATACATATAACGACAGTGCTCCCAACACACAGGGTCGGGGTACCTGGGGGGGGATTGTACGTATACCTTCATGGGAAAGTTAAAAGTTTTTATTTCCAGGGGCCCTTGATGGATCTCATTGTTTTCTTGCTGCTTTAACATTGAAAAATTTGCGATAGCGGAAGCACAAGATATATCCAGTCCGGGGACTCAAAAAAATTTGCGAATTCGGTCACGGGTAGTTGCGTGGGTGGTCCTGGATTTTATTCGTTGGTAAAACGAATACAAATGAAAATTTTTCATGGCATTCGCACCGGGGGATGACCGACAAGCTTCCAAGTCCCCCCCAAGTCCAAGTTCCCATTTTGGGGGGCCTGGATGAATCTCATTCTTCTCTGTTGTAGAATTTGCAACAGCTGGTGCCCGAGATCAAGCCAGTCTGGGGCCCCACTAAAAGTATGCGAATTGGTGTCCCGGGTAATTGGTTGGGGCCCTGGATTTTATTCGTTGGTAAAACTAATACAAATGAAAATGTTTCATGGCAATCGCAGCGGGGGATGACCGACAAGCTTCCAAGTCGGGGCCCCATGTTTACAGGTTTCATTTTGGGGGCCCTGGATGAATCTCATTATTTCCTGTTGTAGAATTTGCAACTGCGGATGCCTGAGATAAAGACAGTCGTCTGGGGCCCCACTAACAGTATGCGAATTGGTGTCCCGGGTAATTGGTGGGGGCCCTGGATTTTATTCGTTGGTAAAACTAATACAAATGAAAATTTTTCATGGCATTCTCACCGGGGGATAACCGACAAGCTTCCAAGTCGGGGCCCCATGTGTACAGGTTTCATTTTGGGGGCCCTGGATGAATCTCATTCTTTTCTGTTGTAGAATTTGCAATTTTTTGCTGTTGTAATTTGCAACAGCAGATGCCCGAGAAAAAGCCAGTCTGGGGCCCCACTAAAAGTATGCGAATTGGTGTCCCGGGTAATAGGTTGGGGAACCCCTGGATTTTATTCGTTGGTAAAACGGACACAAATGAAAATGTTTCACGGCAGTCGCAGCGGGGGATGACCGACAAGCTTCCAAGTCGGGGGGCCCCCCCCCATGTTTACAGGTTTCGTTTTGGGGGCCCTGGATGAATCTCATTATTTTCTGTTGCAGAATCTGCAACAGCGGATGCCCGAGATAAAGACAGTCTGGGGCCCCACTAAAAGTACGCGAATACAACGAGCAACTGATTGGGGGCCCTAGCTTTTATTCATTGGTAAAACAAATACAAATGAAAATTTTTCATGGTACTCGCAGTGGGGGATGACCGACAAGCTTCCAAGTCGGGGGCCCCATGTTTACAGGTTTCATTTTAGGGCTCTGGATGAATCTGATTTATTTTGTTTTTTAACATTATACAATTTGCAACAGCGGAAGACTGAGATATATCCAGTCTGGATTCCCCACTAAAAATCTGCGTATTGTGTTCCCGCTACTGGATGTGGGGCCCTGGATTTTATTCGTTACAAAATTGAAAAAAAATGAAAAATTTTTGTGGCCCCTTACAGGGATGTGTCCGACAAGCTTACAGGTCAGTGCTCCACGGGAATGTTGATAGGTTCTAATTCGGGGCCCCTGGATGTATCTCATTGATTTTTGTTGTTTAACATTGTAAAATTTGCAACACATCGGTAGCCCGAGATATATCCATTGTAGGCCCCACTAAAATTCAGCGAATTGAATCTGGGGCCCCAGTTTCTGGGGGTGCTTGATGAATCTCATTTGTTTTTTGTTGATTGCAATAATTATTTTTATTAAAATTCGCTTCTTCAGTAAGCTGGGGCTTTCACACGTCTCTTTCCATAGCACGCTGATGAAGTGGGACAAAATAAACAAGATATGTTGTGAAGAGAAGTGGGGGGGGGGCAGAGCCCCCCTAGTATATATATATTTATATATGAACATAGGCAAATCCAGTAAATGTACAAGAACCGTTTTCATTAGTATATTTCTTTATTGGTATTTCAGTTCTTTTACTACTTCTCACTGTTCCGTTGAATCTCTCTGTGCTAAAAAGTGAAGAAAGTATTCGCAAAGCCAAAACTTCCACATCCTTTACCTATTCATTAAAGGTCATATACTATATTTGTCTGGTTTACCCTGTCAACTCGAGAACAAATTTTTAAACTGTCTTATCAGCTAGTAGCAACTATATAGCATTAGCTCTTGTCATCCTATTTGCAAATGTTTTTAACCTGATTATGTCACACATGAACAGAAAATCTGATTGATCTGAAAAGGAATTTATGCTGATGTCTAAAGATAAGGTTATACACAGGCCCGTCATTTAGGGGGGCAGGAGGGGAACGCCCCCCCCCCCTGACTTTTGAAAATACACTACAAATGGTATATATATATATATATATATATATATGTATATATATACACATATATATATGCATGCATGCCTTTGGTACATGCTCTTTGGACCCCCCCCCCCCCGCCCTGGAAGAAGTTGAAATGACGGCCCTGGTTATACAAAGAGAACTACCAGCTCTGAATATATAGAGAAGAGAAAAAACATACAAAAACTTGTTTTTTTTAATTTATTTATAAAGAAGTGGTCATGCACAGGTTGTTCGCTGGCCTCATACAGAGCTGGTCATGGAATAGGGGTGATTTGTGTATTTATGTCTATGGAGCCTATTGTCTGTTCCGAGAAAAACTGGCAGTGAAGAGAAGTTGACCAAGGAATAGAGGTGGCCACCTATAGTTTCACTATATATATTTGTTTTAAATTTTATATATATATATATATATATATATATATATATATATAAAGCACTTATTTTATTTTTCGTTAAGTGTGTAAGATTCCAAACTTAATTTAGGGAACAAAATCTTCATTCAGCAGTTATGTCATGAATTTTTTATTTTAATCACTCATTTTTGAAGGAAGAAAATTTATTTTTTTTATTTTAAATGTAGCTATATATATATATATATATATGTATGTTACTGCCAGTGTCTGAAATTCAGGCTTTCGCCAGATTTTAGCTGGCCCCTATATATTGATCCCTATGATTCAGGGTCATCAACGCATTGCTATATTTTTTGTGATAATTATGGCCACTGACCACTTATAATTAGCCATAGCTATGGCAACTCTAACAATCAAAGGGATCTGAATATCGATATCTCAGTGATACATATATAGGGATAAACATATAAGAGTCAGCGAAAGCCCGGGTCAACTAATCAAAGTGGCCAACTTCAGGCTTTGGCAGTAACATAAAGTGAAGAGCCAAAAAAACTGGTACAGGCATGTGTATGCAAATAAAGAGATATGGTGTACCATGAGAGATGGGATATAGCATCTCCGAGGTAGCGATGAAATTTGGATTTTCACGTACGACCATTTCACGGGTGTACCGTGAATATCGGGAATCCGGTAAAAAATTAAATCTACGACATCGCTGCGGCCAGAAAAAGATCATGCAAGAACGGGTCCAACGATGACTGACGAGAATCATTAAACGTGATAGACGTGCAACCCTTCCGCAAATTGCTGCAGATTTCAATGCTGGGCCATTAAGTGTCATCAGCATGCAAACCATTCAACGAAACATCATTGATATGGGCTTTCGGAGCCGAAGGCCCACTCGTGTACCCTTGATGACTGCATGACACAAAGCTTTACGTCTCGTGTGGGCCCGACATCACAGACGTTGGACTGTTGAGGACTGGAAACACATTGCCTGGTCTGACGAGTCTTGGTTCCAATTGCTTCGAGCTGATAGTCGTGTACGGGTATGGAGACAACCTCATGAATCCATGGACCCTACATGTCAACAGGGGACTGTGTTCAAGCTGGTGGAGGCTCTGTGATGGTATGGGGCGTGTGCAGTTGGCGTGATATGGGACCCCTGATACGTCTAGATACGACTCTGACAGGTGACAGGTACGTAAGCATCCTGTCTGATCATTTGCACCCATTCATATCCATTGTGCATTCCGACGGACGTGGACAATTTCAGCAGGACAATGCGACACCCCACACATCCAGAATTGCTACAAAGTGGCTCCAGGAATACTCTTCTGACTTTAGACACTTCCGCTGGCCACCTAAATCCCCAGACATGAACATTATTGAACATATCTGGGATGCCTTGCAACGTGCTGTTCAGAAGAGATCTCCACCCCCTCTTACTCCTACAGATTTATGGACAGCCCTGCAGGATTCATGGTGTCAATTACCTCCAGCACTACTTCAGACATTAGTCGAGTCCATGCCACGTCGTGTTGCGGCACTTCTGTGGGCTCGCAGGGGCCTTACACGATATTAGGCAGGTGAACCAGTTTTTTTGGCTCTTCAGTGTATATATGAACATAGGCAAGTCCAGCAAATGTACAAGAACATTTTTCATTTGTAAATTTGTTTATTGGTATTTCTCAACTAAAAAATTCGGAAGAGAAAACAATAATGAAAATTCAATTCAAATCTGAATTTGGCCTGTAAAAAATTAAGTGCTTCTGGAATATGGATGCATATTTGCAATTTGGATTTCAATCTCTTATTTGAGTTTTTATGGTTTGTGCCAAAATTATTTGAGATAAACATGAATGATACTTTTAATTAAAAGAGAAAATACCAGGAAATAAATTAATTTCAAATTATATAGATTTTTGAGATAGGCTGGTGCAACTGTACCAACTTTACTAAAAAAATTTTATATGTAATAAATAGTTGTAATTCTAAAAAAATTATACAGAATTGCTCCAGATTTCCGCCACGTTGTCTATGGCGCAGGTATCAAGTATGGTGGTAGAGAAGAATGGCAGTATTGTTGGAAACGCTATCAAGAAACTCAAGTTGCATCTGAAAAACGAGTGCTTTTATCTGCTTTAGGAAGTACATGTGATATTTGGCAGCTATCTCAGTAAGTGTTAACAAATGAATAATCAAACATTATAACTGTTATAATTAGAGCCCAGAAGTTTAGAGGACTAAAAATGGTCGAAATAGACAGGCAAAAAGACACTTAAAATGCCTAAAATATGCATTTATAATTTTTGGAAGGAAGAAAAATAACTAAAAATATAGGTATTAAGGGTCCAAAAACTAGCTGAAAAATTGTTTGCACTTAATCCGTCTGTTGTTTCACTTATAGTTTATAATAACTGCATTATTATCAAAGTGAAATTAATTTCAAGACCAAAATAAAATGTTAGTAGATCCTCGGGATATGGCCGATTCCAGGGCCACCATTACCAGATGCGGAGCCTGTAGAGAAATGATCTGTGGGGCTCCTTCGAGTTGTGAATAGTTCTCATTTATTTGGAATAATCATTATCATTTCTATAGTTGAGACATGAGACATGGCTATCTTGTTCTATTTTTTATTTAAAAAACTAACTTTTTTTTAACATCACCATGTATGCGGACTCCTTAAAGCATGAGGGCCCTGTGTGGTCGCGCTGTCAAATGCCCCTGAGGGCCAATCTGGTCATTGCTCTTACCCCGCCTTGTGTGAGCCATGACGTCAATTCATGACCTCTTGGGACAGTCATCGGTCGGCTATACCTATACAATGCAGTCCAATGCCTGAGCAAAACATGTGTAAAACGTGTAGAGAGAAAAAAATTTTTAGTTTTCTGCTTTTCTAACACGGGCTGCTTTCATCTGAAACAATCCTTCACACCTAACGGCATCTGTTCAAATCAAAGTTAGTGCATGGCAACATCGATCTCTCCGAGCACTTATTTATGTCTAAATGGGGCTGGAGGAGGTGGAGGGCTTTCTGATGATAATCAATACTGAGAGTTGGAAAATTTTTAAGAAAGACAAAATTTTCAGTGCTCAAAATATTCAAGTTTTATTGATTATGGTCTCTGAAATTCACTAATAAATGTAAAAATATGTTAAAATAGATATTTATAGCATGAAAATTTGAAAAAAGGTATTTTTTCCAAAAACAGTTTGAAAATAGACAAAGAAAGACATTTATAGTATTTTGCCTGAACTTCCTGGCTCTAGTTATAATTATGTGTATGAGTGTCTTATATACTGTATAAGATAAAATTATTTATATGAGGGCATTCAGGATAGAACAAGATAATGCCTCTGTACTATTAAAGTACCATATTTTCATGTGTATAATCCATGATGGCGCATAATCTGCATGCGAAATTTAAAGAAAGGGGGAAAAAATCTATAATCCATGGGATTTAAAAAATATAACGTACCTTTGAGTTTCATAATAAATTCATCGGTATGCTAATTAAGGAAATTTATTAACGAAACAATAGCATTATTTACACACAAAACAAAATTTACAGTTCAATCAAAAACTTTCAAATTCAGACTCATCAGAATACTCATCAGGCTGATATAATTTTCTACAGATTGTCTGCAGCAGTAGATAATCCACTTTTTAAAAAAAAATGTTTAACCACTTTTTTAATAGATAATCCATGGATTATGTCGAGGAAAATACGATACAGTCCCAGTTAATCTTTTTGTTTCCCAATCCTAAATCATCAGCTGACGGCAATAAAGAGTGACAACGTTTTTCCACTTAATTCATTTATTAACAATGTTAATTTTAAAGTTCACAACTAAAACATTTTAAAAATTAAACAACATAATGCACAAATTTTCTTTAGTGTTTTAACATTAAAAAATATCTTAGTTATTAAAACATTCTCACCCGGTCTGTCCAACGGAATACCCTTCACTACGTCCTTTATCACAGGAACCACTGCTTCATTCTTTAGTTAAACAATCCAAACAGTTTATCTCCACGCGATGCAAGTCTGACAGGAACAAGTTTCAGAGAGAGTGTCCAGGGAAGATGTAGTCATGTCTTTGTCGTCCTCAGCAAGATCCCATCATTGATGAGAGGTGTCGACACAATCTTTTATGTAGAAGCCATCCTTTCAGTCGTCTTCCACACAAGCCGAGTGATGGCCGCCAGGAGAAGTGCAATGACTCGACGACAGATTGGGAGGTGCTGAAGCAAGCTACTAGATTATCAATGCATTGCTCCAAGTGAACGCAGCATGAAATGAGACAACTCATGGCTCTGGAAGAATATGGATGAAGTTGGATGAAACAAAATGTGAGTGTACACAGCACACTGGTGGTCTATAAAAGTTAAATTCCCTCTTCCCCATCTCACACTATCACAGGAACCAATCAGCTTTGAGACTCGATGGCACTGGAATTAACTTAATATTTTTTGACAGACAAAATCTAGTTTGCATACTTTTACGTAATAAAATAATGTTGCACAATTATGCCATTCAGAATCTGGCAACAATACAATGTAAACATTGAAGACCTGGCTGGGAGTTTACAACATTAGGCCTATGACAGATTGAGTATTTTCATGACAGTATTGACCATAAAGTGGTCCATGGCCCATCATTGGTGTGAAAGTAAATATTGCACTTTAAAACATATTTCAAAATATTTTAAGCTAAAAATATATTTCACATTTATTACATTTTAACTGATGTAGATGATGACTCATCGCAGGGCTCCCACCAGTGATCCGCACAACCCCTATGTTACAATACTGGTGATCCATGGGTCCGATCATGTTACGCCTCCATTCATTCATTGATATGAATAAAAACAAATTGACATTCGTGAACAGCTATACTTATAGAATTGAAACTTTATTGAGGGTATGAGAATATTTGCTAGATCTATTTGCATGATGAGCATTAAAAGGTGAATGTTGATGCCTTAAATCAATCATAACTCCATTGGAGAAAATTTGATATGCGGTATTCATGAATCTGGTTGAGCCAATGGTGAACACCCCATATTATCAGTCATATTAAAACTATGGGGGGGGGGAGTTAAACCAAATACAGTACAACCTTATTCATATTTGTTATAATCACTAATAGGGGCTGAAGGTTGCCAATTATAATGAAAGTCTATTTTATAACATATAATTCTTATAGGGAGTGTAATGTGCCCCTCTACAGGGTGTGCATCAATGAAAGTACAGTAATTACTTATAAAAGTGTTTATTATATATCAAATAAAAACTAGTATTCAACACGATGAAACTAGTCTTCAACAACATGAAAATACAAGCATTTCCATCTTTACTTCAGAAAATGGAAGACAGATGGCAGCATGAACACTAAAACAAGCACAACTCAACAACATAAATATGTTAGGGCCCCCACACACACTCAGAACACGCATTTCGACATGTGCCAATTCGTTAGAAATTCTGCAGAGGAATGTGTACGAAGTATATTTACGATTAAGTAGTAGTAGTCTTCACCATTAGGCTTTAATCTTAATTTTTCTGGCTGGCAAGCAGTATGAGTCATGCAGCGTATCAAGGTTTGCTCAAAACAATGTTTAATCGCTCACTTGGAAATCTTTTTTTTATTGTTTTTCAAATACTTAAAACGAGTTCTAAACTCATCGGACAAATATTTTGTAAATTTTTTTAGCTATCAATTTTTTAAGCGAAGTCTGTTATAGTGGGGTTCATTGTAGTGAGGTTTTACTGTGCTTAAATTAATTTCACCTTCAATCTACATGGTGACATTAAATTAATTTATGGTTACACTTAAACTAATTTCTTTCAATCCCTCAAAACATTTTTTACCAGTAAAATATTGTTAGAGGTACAAATACAAAGGCCACAACAGGCAAATTGCCGAACCAGGTAGTTGAAAAAGATGCCCATATAAAATATGGATGTCAAATACGTATAACAAAAATACAGCAACCCAATATAAAATCACATATCACAAAAGAAAAAATCTAATACCAAATACAACGCCACAACAGGCAAAATGCCCAACAAGGTGGCTGAGAAAAAGATGCCCATAACAAATGTGGATGTCAAATATTTAAAAATACAGCAACCCACTTAAAAATGTAATTACAAACAATATATTATACATGATGAAATATTATACAATGCCCCATAAAGAATACTTATGATGGTTGTCTTATTCTACGTATGGATAGTTTCTCGATTTATCACAACATGTTTATCGTATTTCTTTTTAAACGTGTCAATTGTCACAATTGAGGTACGTAATTACCTCTGGGGGTAAGCTATTCCATTTATTAACAACCCTATTAGAGAAAAATTCCCTGCAACACCATAGCCTTGCATTGTCCCTTACCAATCGATACTGGTGTCCCCTTGTAAAAGCAGTCGATTGGCGGTGTACTAAAAGTTCATGGGCCATCCTATCCATCCCATTGAAAATTTTGAACACTTCGATCATATCTCCCCGACACCTGCGTTCATCCAATGTAAACATATTCAAAAAATGAAGTCTCTCTTAACTCAAGCCCTGCGTGCTCCATAGCTCTTCTCTGCACCCCTTCAACCAAGTATATTTCCCTCTGTAGGTATGGTCTCCAAAACCTTACAGCATACTCCAGTCCAGGACGAACTAAGCCTCGGAAAAGCAGAAGAATGAGTTTAGGAGAACGCAGAGACCTTTCTGAAAATTAAAACAAGCATTCTATTTGCTTTTTTCGCTACCGCTGAACAATGCTCATAAAACCCAAGCCACTCGTCAATGAGAATTTCCAAATCAGTGACTCTAGTTGCATTCGGGATAGTGACACCATTCAACTTGTAAGAGAACAGTGAGTTGTTCGAACCAAAATGAGCGACCATGCACTTGTCAATGCTAAACATCATGCTCCATTTATTTGCCCTTGCTGCAATCCTGTTTAAGTTGGTCTTGAGCAGCTCTCTATTGCTTTGATTCCTGATTATCCCCATTAGCTTCACGTTATCTGCGAATTTGCTAGCAATCCCATTGATACCCTGATCGAGTTTATTGATAAAAAGTGAAAAAAGTATGGGGCCAAGAATACTTCTTTGAGAAACTCCGCTTGTGTTGCCTATCCAACCAGAGGATTCCCCGTTCACCATAACTCGTTGTGACCTATCTCTCAACCATGATTCTATCCAATTCAGCGAGTTGCCCCCATGCTCTATGACCCCCCCATGACCTATCTCTTAACCATGATTCTATCCAATTCAGCGAGTTACCCCCAATCCCAATCTTGTGTAAATGCTTCAAGAGTTTACCATGTTGGACCCGATCGAATGCCTTCTGAAAATCAAGGTAAACAACATCTACATTTTTGCCCTTACCCAAAGCCTTCCTCACATGATCATAGAAGCAAAGGAGGTTAGTCACACATGACTTCCCCTTCTTGAGCCCATGCTGATTATCCGACAATACATTATTCTCATCTATCCACTTCACAAACTGCCTTTTGATAATAATTTCCAAAATTTTTGACAGGAAGCTTGTCAAACTCATTGGACAATAATTGGACACAGCTTCTCTACTACCTTCTTAAATATCGGAACAACATTAGCAAGTTTCCACTCCCTTGGGACAATACCCTCAGCAACACTACTGTATATCTATGTAACTGGCCCTAACAATTCATTAGCACATTCCCTGAGGGCCTTGGGATAGATATCATCTGGTGCTTTACTTGCACATACATTTTTTAGAAGATTTAGGACCTCCACATCTTCCACTTAATATCGTTCAGAATTTTATTACCCCATGCAACCCCCTTATATTGAATATCATCTCCATTAAAAACTGATGTGAAAAAGTCATTGAAAGCACTACATATGCCTACATTGCTCTTTAACCTAGACCCTTCTATCGACAGGGAGCCAACTGTCCCCTTATATTCATTATTGACGTATCTAAAAATGATTTTGGGTCAGAGCCAATGTTATCTGCAAACCTAGATTCAACTTCTCCTTTTTGCTATCCCTTATCACTTTCTTCAACACTCTTCTTTTATCAGTAAACAATGATAGGTCACCTCGTCCACTTTTATACTTTCTGAATGCTCTTTTCTTTTCAAGTTAAAGGTTACGCACGCTATCCGTGAACCATAGAGGGTACAAATACCATATAATAAATACACTGCTCACAAAAAAAGATTATGGTTGTCTTAGCTAAGTATGCATAGCTTCTTGATTTATCCCAATATGTTTATTATACTTTTTTTTAAAAGTGTCAAATGTGTTAGGTTACGTCCTGCGGTCATGAATTCTATTTCATTTAATCACAATCCTATTAAAGAAAAACTTCCTTTGACATAACCTGGAATTTTCATTTACTAAACTATACTGATGTCCCCATGTTGAAGTAGTTGATTGATGATGGAATAAAAGGAATATTATATTTTTTTCCAATCAATATGATCTTTTTATTTTGCATTATGATGATTTTTACTAATCTGCTTTAAATGTGTTTCAAGTTAATGATGTTAATGAAAAAAACTAAGTGATGTTTGATTAAAACCAGTCAAAAATTTTAACCCAAGTGGTGCAGTGGTAAAATGCTTGTCTTCCACTATGAAGGCTACCGTCAAGGTTCACATGTTCGAATCCAGGCAATCACATCAGGAACAAGTTCTTTACTTACTGAGCTTGGGGCGACCACTGACAGATGGTGCTTTCATTTCCCACCCAATCCCACTGGTTGGAATTTGATGTATGACGATATGTGACCCAAGTTGGTATGCAGTAAAGTAGTGGAAAATTTTGGCTATTTATTATAAGTGATCGCAATAACATAGTAAAGGGATGCGTGTGCGCACTCGTGTGCGTGCGGCTGTAATAGTAGTAATGCTTTTTGATAGTGTTAATAGTTCATGGTAGATGAATTTAATATTTTAATAGTTTCAATCCCCCAATACGCAATAATTTGTTTTTTCTTGTTTACTTATACGTTCTATTTTTTTTTTATTAAAGGTATTTGAATTACTCTCTGGACAAGAATAAAATTCGACCTCAAGATACAACTCTTGTCATTTCTGTTGTTGCTAGCAATCCTAATGGTCGTTTATTAGTGTGGAGATTTTTGAGAATGAATTGGCCACTGATAATAAAAATGTAAGTTTTTTCCACATACATGTTATGTATATAACTAATGTGAGAGTTTTTCTCTTACTTTGCCCTATTTTTTCTTCTTTTCATATCTGAGTATAATTTGTTTTCTTAAAAATTTTGATGTGTGTGCAAGGCTGTATGTGTAAAAAGTAGTAAAAACAATTTTATATAAGTGTATTTATATAGGTTCACATCATTGATCTGATTGATTCAGTCAAAGTGAACGAGAACAGCTCATTTCGATGAAATTGATAAATATAGATGCTGAGCGAAATAGTTACCCAACTTTGTATCTCTCCCCTCCTCCGTCTCGTTGAATGTTTTAAAAACACTGAACAACAAATTTTGACGTTTTTACATCCAAAACATAATGTAATTCTTTGTGCTGAGCATGAATTAGACCATATAAAAGCTGGATTTGCTATGGTTTTCTCTGAAATTGTACAGTTAATACATTTATAAATAACACAATACAATGCATTGAAACACAACAAGTGTATCGAAAACAAAATAAATATGCAAAAATAATGTTAATATACAGTGCAACCTTGATATAACGATACTATGCGGACCAAAAAAAGTTTCATTGTAGAGGAATTATCATTATGTCAAGTATCCTTGTAGCCAGGTTTTACTGTATGTAAAAGCACAACACACATATATAAAAATGCAAATCTATTGTGTTTACAGCATGATAGTTAATTTATCGGCATCTGACTCACACTTTGTTTTGCATTGCGTTTGTACTAGACACAAGGAGCATATATCTTAGAATTGCCCGACAGTAGTCCGCCAGCATTGAGATTGACCATTTTTTCTGGTAACGTTGTTCTATGGTAACACTTTTCACTATGGTGCCGCTGTGGTGGTCGAGTGGTTATAGTGCCGGACTCGTGATGCGAGGATCCGGGTTCGAACCCCACAGTGGTGGTCGGCTGAAGTTGGTTTTCTGTGGTTCCCAACTTCAAGGCGCAAATGCGAGCCGATCTCCCCTTTAAAAAGTCTCGCCACAGAGAGCAACAGTCCTACAACGGTAAATCATTCAACCATAACACTTCACTCATAGTTAGTAAAACTGGGGGCAGATGACAGCACTACACATAACAAGCATTACACAGAAACAAACTTTACGTCAGGTTGCACTACACGTACACGCACATTACCGCATGTACCGATTCGTTGGGGGGTTCCGCGGGGGGGGGGTGCATGTGTGGCGTAGCAGTAGTAGGTAGGGGCTCGGGGATCCATGATGTTCTTAAGTCAGCCACCTCGTTGGGCAATTTGCCTGTTGTGGCGTTGTATTTGTATTTGTATGCAATAACACTTATAAAGCACGTTCTTAGCATTTAACATGGCAATATCTTCAAAACGAAAGCCAGTAAAACTTTTTCATAGTTATACTCCTGTTCAGCAGGTCAAAACCATTCAGAATTATATATTTTCATGTTGGATGCAGTTTTATTGCTGTCGTCTAGTGAAATCGACCAAAGTTACTTTGTAAGCACAGTTCACTTTGACTAAAATTTTTTTATATTGTTTTTATTTTACCTAAATGAATCAGTGAATTGTGTATATACAAAAATACAATCCCCAAAAAGAGAGAGTTCTGAGAAAAATGGGTCGTTAAAGTTTTTCCTTCATATGCACTTGACTAAAGCTTTTTTATTTGAAAGGAATTTGTGGAATAAAAAAAACTTTGTTATATATTTTTGTTATATATATATGTTTATATTTATGTTCTTGATATTTATATCAAAAGTGTTAACATGTGCCTGAGATGGGTTGAATGTCTGTTGTAGAGATCATATTTTTAAAAACAGCAAGATTATTATTTTGTTAGATGTAAATACACCTTCAAATTTTAATAAAACTTGGTTATATTAAAATTTTACACTTTTTTTAACATTTGTTTTTCCCATTATTACAGTAAACTTGGTTAATTTGAACTTTTACAAATTCCCCTAGAGTTTTCTGTATAATTTAATGTTGAAATTTCTTGTTTAATTTCAAGTTTTTTTTATAACTTGAAGAGTTGTGGACGAAAAAAAATCATTATTTTTACATGAACAAATTTAGTTTAAAAAAATTCTACAAGAAGTCAGACTTTGCCCTTCCTTTATTAAGCAATAAATTTTCAAAAGCTAATAAAAGTTTGAAAATTCAGTTTTTACTTTATCTTTTTTCATGATTATTTGATGCCCATTTTAACCTCCAGCTGAAGTGCATCGAGACTGTACCATTATACCGATATATATACATATATATAATTATGCTTCCAACATATAGATCAGGGTGTAGTATTCAAAAATCTGAATCTTTTTGCCATCATTAAGAGTATGGAAATTATCTTGAAATTCAAATTGTATTACGTTAATTAAAGTACATTTCTTTGATAGCATAAGAATGATAAGTAAAATTTGGGAATCAGTTTTGTTATGGATTATCATGAACTGTGTGTTTCTATAAATTAAGCTTTGAACATGGGTCACAAAATTCTGTAGATATGCTGATTCTAAAACAGTGGAATAATGTAGCAGCTAAGCTCATATGCAGAAAAATCACTAGTAACAGACATCCCTCAGATGCGGTCACCTCTCTTTTATAGCCAAATATTTATTTCCCTTTGTATAATAAAAGTATACATGTTAAACCCTTGATTAACGGTCACCCTTCTTTTACGGACAAAATTGTTTGTCCCATCAGTGTCCGCAAAAGAGAGGTTTTACTGTATATTATAATTATGAATTATTAAAATTTGGGAAACTGTTTCATAACTGATGATACTTTTAATAACTGATAATTATTATCCTATGTGAATGGTGATTATAAAGTTGCAATTTGTAGTCATTTTACACATCCAGAATGGATTAATTTTTTTTCCAGTGACTTTTTTAGGACTTCGAATTAACAAAGTTCAACTGTATTATGAAGTCCTTGTTGATTGACTTTTTTTTTTCCTAATAGGTTTGGTCAAGGTTCGTTTTCATTGGATCATATAATATCACAATCCATCAGCCATTTTAGTACACAGTTCGATTTGAATGAAGTGAGTTATGTTTTTTCTGTACTTATCATTCGTTTTCTTTTTTTGCGTGAAATTGAGAGGTTTTCCGATGTCATAATAATAATGTGTGTGGGGTTATATTTTTAGTGTAAGAATAATTTATTTGATTGCAGTTGGCAACTGCTTTCTTTTTCTCATGTTTAACCTAGTAATACTTGAAAGCTTTTAAGCAAAGGATGATAAACGTGATAAATTTAGTGATACATTGCAAATTTATCATATTTACAGGTGATTATGCATAATTCTCAGTTTGTGTTGGTAAATATGATAAATTGCCCCAAGATGTCTTTCTACTCTAATTTATCTGGGGTCCTTTTCCCAAATTGATGTTTCCCCCACTATGTTTGGAATTAGTTCCACATTGTCATCTCTTCTGCAGCCAGATCTGTGGATATGGTAGAATCTTGACCTCATGTTTCTCATTCTTGGTTTGATGAAGACTGTAAGAAAGCTATAGGGTTTTGAAATCAGGTTCTATATCGATTTCGTAGATCTGGGTTCGAGGAAAATAGCGTAGGATTTGTGAGATTAAGAGACACAGCATGCTCACTCTGTCACTATAAAAACTAATGTATTTTAAATCACTGATTAAGGATCTCGATTTGTATAAAAAATAGTTCCAAATTCTGGAATTTTTGAAAATTCACGAATGAAGGAAAGGATGTGAAAACTGTGATAATATCGACTGGTCTGGATATTTCTCTACTGTTTTTTCAGAAACCATCAACTCTACCCCTTTTGAACTGTTTAACCTTTGCACGAATTAGAGCAATGTTCATTGTATGCCCCCCCCCCCATTAGTTTAGACGATATCTCTAAAGCACTAAGGGCTACCAAGTTTGGTAAAGTCCCAGCTTTTGATGGAATCCCAATCGAGTTTTCAGAGTAGACGAGTTAAGACCATTCTTAGTAAACCTGTTTAATAAATTTTTTGATGGTCATGATATTCCCGATTTCTGCAAAACAAGTCTCTATTTCTCTTTACACAAAAAAAGTTCACTCTCCAACCTCCAGAATTACTGCTTAATCTCACTTCTGTGTACAATTTCTAAATCATATGTTTCCGTGTTGTATCATCGCTTGAAAAAATGCCTCTTTGTCAATGACATTTTATTCCCCTTTCAGGCTGGTTTTAGAAGAGGCACTCAATTTTAGACAATATTCCTATTTCCGTCACCCTGATTCAAAAGTCCCTCTCTCAAAGACATCCGAAACTATTTTCTTTCTTTGTAGATTTCAGGGCCACATTTGACTCAATAAATATAAATTTACTCTTTAATAAACTTTTTCATCTGGGTTTGAGCTACAAATTTGTCAATGCAATAGTCAGTTTGTATAGTTCAAACCATGGCACAGTTCTCACTCACAGATGTTCACACACATCTACAAATGTGTAAAGTCAACATTAGAAGACTGATAACAGTTTTATGTTTTATATTTTCGCATCTATTTTCATTTAATTTTTATGGCAAAACACATGCTTAAGGTATGGGAAAAACTAGTAAATAGATTAAATAGAGGTGGCTATTTTTTTATTTTTTATCAAACTTGCTAACTTTATTATTAATTATGCATAATTGTTAGTGAAAGTGATAAATTTAGGGCTTATTTACTGTATCATATATATACAGTGGAACTTGGCTAATTCAAACTTTTACAAGCTTCCCTTAAGTTTTCTATCTAATTTAATGTTAAAATTTCTTGTTTAATTCAAATTTTTTCTAATGTTTTGGATAATTCAAAGTTGGAGGGAAAAAATTATAAATTTTGTGTGAGCAGATTCAGTTTGGAAAAATTCCAAAAACAGTCAGACTGTTTCCTTGACCAAGCTGTTATACAACAAATCTTTGGCGACCAAAAATACATAATTTGATAATTCCAACGTAATTTCAGCACACTATGCATGCCATTTTTTTTAATCTTGACTTCTGGTTCGAACTGACATGCTAACGTTCTGTCTATTAAGCAAGGTGAAAAGAAATGTGTGGCCAGTCCTGAAAATATACCCAGTTTTATGATAGACTTTTGATATAAAATGAGTATTACTTTCTTTGAATATGACACCTTAAAACGTGTACATAAAAATTTAATTTTCTTTTTGTGTTAGATTTTTTTTTTTTGCAACTCAGTTCTGTACAAAAAATTGGATTATTGATCAGAAACTGGCAAAACTTTTATCTAATTTCATAAAAAGCCTATCTGTGCTGAATGAATCCAACAAAAGTGCTTGAATGACAAGCAAGTTATTTCAAGTAAATGTCAGTATAAGGAAATACCAAAATAGTAATTTGTAAATTTCAAGTAATGTTGATGAGAAGTTGTAATTTGCAGTCATTTTATGAATCCGTGATAGATTAATTGGATAATTCAAACTTTTTTCTAGTGACTGGACTTCTAATTAACCAAGTTTGACTGTATATATTACCTTGAAGACTATTCTCATGCATTGTATTTTATTCTGAAAAGTTCTTAGTTTAAAACGCATAGAAAAAAGCATTACACAATCAGTACTTCAGCTTTAACAACTTGCATAAAGCATGTCTACCATCAAGATAAGGATAGAACAATATGCGTACACAGATTTTCAATTTAATAAGATGTATTTATAATCTGTTTAACATAAGTTATAAATACATATTAGTTGAATTGCTAAGTATTCTCAGATATATTAATGATAATATATCTGATAATATACACATGTTTAATTTCTATATTTTGCTTATCATTTTCTATAGCAACTAATGTTTGCATGCCAACAGGCACTGATCGTTTTCTTTTTTTTTTAATTTTACTTTACAGGTAACACGATTTTTTAGTGGAACTGATGTTGCTTCTGGTATACGAGCATTGCAACAAAGCATGGAAAGGATCAAAACCAATATTAGATGGAGGCAAAACACAGAAGCTTCAATCATACAATGGCTCCAGCACATTAATTAAGTTTAATGAAAATAATAGAAAAGTCTTTCATCTGTGTACACAGAAAGTTGAAGAATGATAAAATTTTCATGATGTAAGGTGGAAAAAAAAGATTTGTATTTTACTCCCTCTCAACAAAAATTGTTGATGTGTCATGTCTTTATAAATGTTAAGTTTGTCTGACATTTGTCTTTTGTTATGTTTACTTATATTTGTATTGGTGAGATACGTTGTAAAAACTATTATTTATATTATTGGTTTGATGTTTATGTGCTTCAAGTTCAGATGTTGAGTTGTATTTTGTAAATGTTTTTGTGATTGAGATCCTGATCAAGTTTTAGGGTGAACAATTAACAAATTAAACTAAAAAAATATGATACATGTATATTTAACTGTTCCGCTTGGCGACTATGTTTTTCATGAGAATTTAAATTTTAACGATATTTTTTTGAACAGCTGTTGTGGAAAACATACATTTGGTGTATAAGTGCCCCAGATTCATCTTAAAGTATGATAGAAATAAGAAAAAGGGTTTATATATAAATGTGTTACAGGGTTTTTATTTAATGCTAATCATCGTCATCCTTTTTCAAAAAAAATCTGAAATTTTAGAATTTACCTATACAGATAGCATTTTTCAAAAGGTAAATAATTTTATTTTATTTTCTACTTATTAGGGTTACATAAATTTTAGATAAGCTTTCATTTAAAAAAAAGTGTATACCGTGAAACTTTGGTTAACGAGCAATTTGCATAATGAGCAAACATTTTGAACAAGTTTTGACTCTCTTAATAAGCCGATGATTCAAATTACGAGCAAAAAGTTTTCACTGTTTATTGAGTTTCCAGTTATCACAACTGAGGTCGATGGTTTTTCGCCCACGCGTACTGTGAAATAGTCTGTAATATTCTCCCATAAATTGTCTCCCATCAGCATGCCTCACTAAAAAAATGAATATATGTGCAAGCTTGACTGTTTACGACACAAAACTAAAAGTAACATTGTAATCACATATATTCTGCATCCAAGTGTAGTGACTCCACTGTTTAAGTACCTTTTCTCCAATGATGACTCCATGATGAAGAAGGTTGAGAAGAAAAGCCATGGAAGGATGATTAACTTAAGAAGGAATTACTCTGGAACTTAAAAAGGAAACCATCAAAAAGCAGGAGCAAGGTATGGGAGTTGCCAACATTTCAAGATCGCCTATAAGAAGTCTACATCTACGATTTGCAACTGCCACATGTGCTGGAGGAAATGGAAAACTTCCTGCTTGTGTGGATCAATGAAAAGCAACTAGCTGGTGATACTGTGACTGAGAACATTATCTGTGAGAAAGCAAATACTTTGTATGCCGATCTTGTGAGCAAACTACCAGGTGTATTGGCGTACTCAAAGGGGGGTGGTTTGGGGTTCTAACCCCCTACAAAGCTGAGATTATAGTGTTATTTTGCAGGAAAAAATTTAAACCCCTCCCCTTGAAAAAATTCTGCATACACCTATGACCAGCTGTATCAACAGAAAACAAAGAAGGCGAGCAGGGGATGGTTAAAAAACTTTGAAAAAAGAAGTGGCATCCATAGTGTTTTGAGGTATGAAGATGCAGCTAGTGCAGATGCTAAGGCAGCTAAAGTGTTCGCTGAAGAGTTCAAGAAGCTCACACACACACACATGGTTTGCAAGTGTTATCTGCCATAGCAAGTTTTCAACTGTGATGAGACAAGGCTTTTCTGAAAAAAGATGCAGAAGAGGACCTACATTACAGAAGAGAATGCAATGCCCGATCGCAAGCCCATGAAAGATCATCTCACCCTCTTGTTCTGTACTAACGCCAGCAGGGATTACAAAGTCGAACCGCTACTCTTGTACCATTCTGAGAACATGAGCTTTCAAGAAATGCAAGGTGCAAAAGAACCAGTCAAACGTTATGTGGAGATCAAACAGCAAGGCTCACACATATCTTGTTTATTGAGTGGATCAATGAAGACTTCAGTCCTTCAGTAAAAAAATATCTTTCAGAAAAGAATCTGCCACTCAAAGTCATGCTGGTTATGTTCCTCATTCTTCAAGCTTTAAGGATGACTTACTGGAGGAATTCCAGTTCATTGAGATCAAGTTCCTTCCAAAACCACTCCATTACTCCAACCAATGGACCAATATGTAATTTCCAACTTCAAAAAGCTTTAGAACTATTTCAGCGATGCTTTGTAGGGACTGAGGGAACAAACCTTACCCTCCAAGAGTTTTGGAAAAAACATTTCAACATTTTGCACTCCCTCAAAATCACCAATATAGCCTGGGATGGGGTCACCAAGAGAACCTTAAATTCTGCTTGGAGAAAACTTTGGAATGATTGCGTTATTGAATACAATGAGAGGCTACCTCATGAACAAGAGCCATCAGTTGTCGAAAAGATTGTGTCCTTGAGACTACTACTACTAAACATGCACCTCGTCCATATTCCTCTGTGGAACCTCTAACAAATTGGTACGTGTAGTGAAACCTGATGTGGAGTTTGTTTCTGTGTAATGCTTGTTATGTATAGTGCTGCCATCTGCCACCAGTTTTTTTAACTATGGAGTGTGATGAACGAATGATTTATCGTTGTAGGCCTGTTGCTCTCTGTGGCGAGACTTTTTGAGGAGATTGGCTCGCATTTGCACCTCAAAGTTGAGATCTTGGGACTGGAGGTGAATAAGAAGGATATTCAAGAACTACTGGAGGAACATGCCCAGGAGTTAACCACAGACGAATTGATGGATGTGTGCAACAGCAAATGCCCATGGACGGGATCTCGTCCGAGGAAGAGAAAAATGAGGAGTCCCTTACTTCAAATGGGATTAGAGAGATGTGGGGGAATCTGTGAGAAATTCTGTAGATAAGAATCACCCAAATAAAAGTGTGGCAATGTGAGCAATGAATCTGGCCTAAAAAAAGAGAAGCAAGTGTCCTTGGATAGGTTATTTTTTAAAGAATAAGTTTGCAAACAACAGAGAGAGTCTGTAATCATCCTAAACGATTGTTCTCCTTTCGCTTGCTGTTTAGAGTAAGTAAATTTATAAACATCATTGTATGGTATGTTTATTTTATGGCGTTATTGTATTACTTCATTATAAGATTTCATTTTATTATTTGTTATACTATTATGTTGTGTTGTTTATTAAATACGTTTTTATGAGTAATTTTTATATGAATGAATAATTGTGGAACGAATCATCCGTGTTTACATTATTTCTTGTGGGGGAAGTTTGATTCGAATAACGAGTCTCATTCTGATTACACATTCATGGAACAAATTAAGCTCGTTTACCATAGTGCCACGGTATATATAAAATAGGAATTTACAAGCCACATAATAATATACAGTTGAGTCTCCATCTATCCAAAGTACTTTGTTCCATCAGAAATTTTGTTATAAAGAAAATCTATTAGAAATAATTATTAATATAGAATGATACGATTAAATCAACGTTTGGGGAATTTTGGGTACACCCAAACGTCGATTATTTAATCGTATTATCAAACCCAAAAGGTAATCCATTTCAATATAGAATGAATTGTGAAAATGTGAGCATTCTGTGTGAAAAAAACAGGTTCATTGTGTAGAGACTGTCTCTGCTGTATTATTTTCTTTTGCATGATTAAGTTTTTAACAAATTCTTAATGTATGTTTACGTATAACAAGAGTTTTGTATTTACAGTGTAAAGGATAATTTTGATCAAATATGTTTATAGATTCACTTTATCGTCTATATAAAATTCATTCCATAATGTGGAGTGCAAAGTATTAGAATATGTGAGTGATATTGATCTATTTATTTTTTAAGTACCTTTGCTTTTATACAAGCGCTATATATTTTTAAAAATGGTGACAGTTTTTTCTGTAAACAATGAGATATGTAAAACTGAACTTCTTTCAGTCATCAGTTAGAGCCACTGTGCGGTTGTCACCTTATATTGTGAAGGCCAAGGTTCATGCTCATAGGCAGCAATGTAGTAGTTCAGCTACCCCTACTTCAGCACTGTAACTGAAGTGGGGTTTGATGGTTTTCCAATTTTGAGGTGCAAATGCAGGCTAGTCTTCCATTTGAAAAGTCTCTTCACAGGCAGGCCTGCAACATTGTGCAAAATACAAAAATTTAGCGATCAGCCTTTCACATAATAACATTGAAAAAGGCACCAAAAACAATTAAATGAAAAATCTGTTGGAAAATTAATTCTGGATCCAAAAATGCAACTTATGTTTGGCCTTTATACAATTGTTGTGATTATGGAAAGCATCTTGTGGTCCTGAAGGTATATACTGTATTCCCCTTCATTAGCCAGCATGTTGGGCAATTCTATCTTAAATATCTTTACTATAAAAATCCACTGAAAATTAGTTTAATGAATGCTAACCTTGCTTTTTTTGGCAAGCTTTAAATGGACCAGACCCCCAACATTAAAAAATCTGGTGTCTGTTATGTTTGGCGGCATGCCGGCGAATACGGTACATATATGCAGATGTGTAACTTTTTTTTTTTATTCACACACAGTTGTGTTAACCTTTTATTGGTAATGGTCTGTTAAAATTACACAAATGGTAAACGACCATAAAAATCGATGACTCTTTTTATTATTATGATTGAACAATATAATTTGTTTCACAAAGTAAAAAATTAAAAGAATATAGTAAATTAACATTTGAAGACAAATCTATGTAAATTATGCTCAAAATATATACAGTCCACCCCCCGTATTTGCGGTTTCCGTATTCACAGCTTTTTTTCTTCATTAAAAATTTTTTTTTTGCCAACACTTAGCAATCATCATTCATGTGTTTTGTTTACAGAATCTGAGTTGTCTGTGTTTAGGATGGCTCATTTTTCTAGTGCTACTGATAATGTTTCGGAAGGACAAAAAAAAAGTTTGATACATTGCCTATATATGCTTGGAAAAAGTAAATCAATTGCTGCTGTTGCCCACCATTATAGAATCAATGAATCTACGGTGAGATATATCAAGAAAAAAGAATCTGAAATTCAATCAGCCGAGGCTGTAGCTGCACCTATGGCAGCGAAAACCTTGCATTGCTATGGAACCCATGTGTTTCTCATACAGAAAATGCTGGTTTTGTTTTTTTTTTGTGGGTCAAGACTGCCACAGAAAAAGTATTCCAATTGGTTGTAATATTATAACGGAAAAAGCGAATTTAATAGCAATTCAGAGGCATTAACCGAAGAGGAATTAATGCAGCTGAGTGACTGCTCCTGAAACTGTACCAGATCAAGACAAAGAAGAAGTCCAGTTCACCATGTGCAACATAGAAGGGCTTCGCAAGTTCAAATCAACAATAGATTATTTTCATGACATGTCCGTTCTATGGTACATTCTTCACATGTAGAAAAATTATTAGAGGAAGCCTTATATACCCCAACATACTTGATAAGAAGAAATGGCAAACAGAAATCACAATGTTCTTTCAAGAAAACATCTCCACCCTCTTTTACATATCCTTCTACCTCTGTGTCACCCTGCTCTTCTCATAATGTTCAATAAACGAGATATACAAATAAAACCCTATGGTTTTGGTTATTCGCGGATTTCCGTATTCGCGGTCACCACCGGAACGTAACCCCAGCAAATACGGGGGGGGGGGGGGGGAACTATGTACATAGAATGCTTAGCTCAGTATTTTCCAAAACAAATGACAGTTTATTGTATTAATCTTATTGTTCTTTTACTGGCAGGCAGGCCCCAGCTTTCGAAAATACACTAGAAATGTATATTTATATATTTACAATTATATTATACCCTGTATATAAATATATTTATATTCACAAATATATATGTATACAGGGTCTAACAACCCTCTGAGTTTGTCGGTCTGTTAACAGTACACCCTGTATATACATACATGGAGCATATGTTCTTTGCCCGCCCCCCCCCCCCCCCCCGGAAAAAGTTGAAATGACGATCCTATATTGGCAGGACATATTGAACAAGCAGTTGCTTACTGTATACACAGCTTGTTATTGAAGCTGTTCTAACTGGAGCACAAATCTTGTAAATTATTTCTTTTTAACCCTTTATATCTGACATTGTGAAAAGTAGAATAATAAGAAAATTATATAATAGAAGTATGAAAGTAATGATAATAAATAGTTATCATGTAAATTATTTGGTAGGTCATTTTAGTTTTAATTAAAGAAAAGGTTTAATTAAAGACAAAAAACACACACACAAACAATGTTTTTGAAACAATTAGTTCAAAACAAATTATCTAACCTGGTACTTTAAAGTACCATTAGTATATAAAGGGTTAATTCATTATTTTATTCCAGAAATATTCTACCTTAGTAGTTGTCTTTTACTTACTTTCAACATAAAAAGCTTCTTAGATTGACCCCTATTCTTTGTGTTCATATTATGGTTATATGTAATACTGGAGTTGATAATTAATGAATTTATAATTTATATAATACATATATCATCTAGTGATTTGTTTTCTTAGCTCTTTAACAAGGTTTGGCTCATCTCTTCTAATGGTTTTGGCCATTCGGAACTGCGAAATTCATATCTTTTACTGAACTCAAATAATAGAACATCCATAGTTATACACATCAATTAAATCATGCACAACATTAAAAGGAAAAGTGTACCATAAATTGAAAAGTAAAAGCTTCTAAGTACAAAATATGTGCACAAATAGGAGGGGGGGGGGTGCATTTTTTTTTTTTTTGGACTGAACACAACACATAAAACATACAATCAAAACAACTGAGTAAAACACAAAAAATAAAACTGACATTACTATAACCAGACACTCTGTGACCCCAATGGACAAAGTCCTTCCAGTGGGTCAGTATAAATTAAAGAGTTAATTAGATTATAAGGCAATAGCCTTGTTACAGTACTTATTGGTTAATATTTTATCTAGTCATATATATATATATATTTTTTTTTTTTTTTTTTTTTTTTTTTAGATATTAATATTGTCTAATTTTATACTATCTAAAAAAACTTTACCATTGATAATAACAAGTCAAGTTCACTATTCTAGAATTCATCTTGACAAGACATTAAGCTACTGAAATTTTTAAGATAGAGTGAGAATAACATCTCAATGAAAAAAAAACAAGAAAACGAGTCTTTGAATTTTGATGCATTACCAGTTAAGGGTTAATAGGTAGTTGTTGATTCATGATGTTGCACTAGTCATTTCTATTATGTTCAAGAAAAATATGTTCTGTCTTGAACTTAACAAATTTAAAAATGTTTTCTTTCACACTTAAAGGAATCTCCTCGAAGGGTTTTTTATTTTTTTTATATAAGTGTTTTCTCCCAGTTTTTGTATTGAGTGCATATTGTTCTTGTACATATGTTAAATAGAATTTTATTTGTAGAGCCAATAGTTTACGCTGGTTTTTTTTGTTAAATTTTTTTTATTTTGCAATTTATAAAAGAATTGGAATGAAAATAACTTAGTTATTTGTCTTCAGCTTTCAACAGTATTACATAGTCAACTAATATCCATATTTTTATGCATGCAGTGCAATAAAAAAATTATATATATTTGTATTTTTCCTCTCATTGTGCCATGAAAACCTGCCAAAGCTTGCGATGTATATGCCTAAAAATAGTAGTAATAGATATTCAATGTAAGATTGTGAGAAAATATGGGTGCATAATTTATTATAGTACTTAAAAGTTGTTTTTTTCCATCCATAGTGGAATAATGAAAAAAATAATTTTTAGTAGAATAACTTAATGACCAATTTAAATAATGTGTCAAAAGTTCATTCAGCATCCAGAATTGATTTCATAATTTAACTTGACAGTATCTTTGTATCATCGAAGCTGTAAAACTAAGTTCTTTGAACCTCCCTTAGTATAGGATAGTGCCAAACAGCCTTAAATACTTCCATCATAGTACTAAAGATAGCCAGGAAAGCCTTATACTAGGGGTTGACATCTTTTTTTGACTGCAGGTCAAAATCAGCCAAACTGTATTAAGACGTTTTGGGTATATACTTTATGTACCCGAATATAATTATACTTTATTTTCGGAACTCAAGTGGGTCACCTGAAATTATGAAATGAGCCACTCGTTAACCTGCACGTCATAGGTTGCTGAGGCCTGCCTTATATACATTTTTCTTCCATTCAGGGTCATTTCAACAGCATGTATGGACCCTTTGATGAAAGTTATGTCCTCAGGTCCCCATCCCCCCACTTACCTGAGAAGTACCTGCCTACCAATATACATATTCATTCTTGGAAATCATAGTAATAGATCTTATTATCGTGGAACACTTTATCATGACCCCCCTTCCTGGAGCAGGAGCCATAGACTGGAATCTTTGGCAGGCCCACAAGCCAGACTTTCATGGAACCTTCTATAGTTGGATTTATAGCGTGAAAAAACAAAACAAAAAATTATAATTGTCAGCCCCAGGGCTGGAGCCATATCAGCCCTACCCTTGGCACCTATGCACCATAGTGCTGAAACTCCTTGTGCTAGTGAAACCATATGTAGACAAACTTGTTCCATTAAAATTCCCTGTCTTCATTATTCAAATCATCATTAGAAATTGCTTTAAATGATGATTTATTAATTTTGCTGAAATATACAGCATCTGTCACTTTCAAACATGGAAGACAGATGACAACTCTTCTTAAATGTGGAACACACATAACTATGATGTCTTAAATATCTTGGGGCCTCGCATGTACATGCACACAACACTTCCTGGCATGCTTGGAATATTTGTACAGTATGTATGAAAGAGGGCTCCAGTCCTTTAAAATATTCAAGAAATAAATTATTTCTGGCTGTTTCTCTGTTCACAGTGGAAAAAAGAAGTATTTGACTGGTGCCTGAGTGTTCCTTTCTAATTAGTAAACCCCATGAAATGCTGTCTTGAGAACAGTGCAAGTCCTCAAGCAAAGTGATTTTCTGAGGTTTCCTACCTGGCTATAAATACTTGCCTACTGGTTTACATTATACTCTCTGAAATTGTAACCTTTAATATGAGGTTTACCCCCTCTTCACTTGAAGCCCCGGATTGTGCTCAGATGGGCCCGTGCATTAAGACGGTACTGCCCCCCCCCCCACAATGATTAATTTAGAAAGTGTAAATTGAAGTTGATGTGAAAAGAATTCAAACACTTGACACATGTTTTAAGAAGGGAAAAAGTTTTACTTGCTATGTGCTGATATATTGTGTTATATTGCATTTCGTATTTAAAATATTGCATCATTCCTGCGCTATTTATAGTCATAACTGATTAACATTTTTTTCTGTATTGCCCTGTGTGTATTTTTTTTTTAATTATATGTAAGCAGTTTATAGTATTAAATGTGTTGATTGATTCAAATTACAGTGGCGTAAAATTATTTTTTTCTTTTTTTCACAATCTGCACCAGAGGTCTGTGAGCTTGGATAAGGGAAAAATTAATTGTTGTTACATAATTATTGTGTCGAGTATTCTTTTAAGGGATCTGTATCATTCATTTTATTGAAAGAAAAAGGGGTGCTCATTGGGGGGCACAGAATGTTAAGGAAACCCTGATCTGCAATACGGTGAAATTGTAATTTATTGCTTCAATTCTGTATGATATACAGATTATATAGCATATTATCAAAAACACATTGAATTTTATGAGGGGAAAGATGGCTCGAAATTTAACGGGTTCCGCGTAGCATTGACCCTTATTACGCGGGGAGGGGGGGGGTCCACGATATCAAAAATGTAAGGCTACGCAGATAGAACGGCGACCAAGAGGTACGGGAGTGTATAATAGAGAATAGCGACGAAAACAATTATGATTTGTTCTTCACCGCACGTACTCGAGAAGTGAGACGAAGGAGAAAGAGGTCACTCAACGAGATGCGCAGGTAGTGAAATCTGCTGATTTTCACTACCTGCTGATTATTCCGTTTCTCGCTTTTTTTTTCTTTCTTTCCTCTCTTCTGTAGAGCTCTTCATTATCATCACACCCTTACATTTCAGAACATCACCAGTCGTTTTCTCTATCCTCCTCCTTTACTAATGTGCCTCCAACCCTATGCATTTTTTCTTAGTGGCAATTCTTGTAACTTGTACCTCTTCGCTCCACTATAAGTGCAGCCTAAGAGAACATGTTTTACCGCAAGTTGTGAAAAATTATTTTTTCGAATTATATCCTTGATTTGGAAGATACATGACCACATCAATAACTGTGGACGCTATTAGAACCGGAACTAAAAACGAAAATTTACCCTATCGCCCGGGGCGTGTGTTCATTTCGACGTTTCTCCCCGTAGTTTTTAAAGGGGAAGAAAGCATAAAGTCGGTGCCCTTCCTGGTCCGATGTTCGGGCAATACTTTCTAGTATTGTCGTCTTTCATAGCCTCTAAGAGGTATTAGACGTGCCCTCCCTTAGTTGCGGCCTTGGACGCTATACTGTATTTTCTGAGCGGGCCTGGAACATTACCTCCCAGAGGGGTATACGACAAAGCTGGTTAACCCTTTAAGCAGTTGCAGAAATCACTAGCCCCTTTTAAAATACCATATTTAAGCCTATATAATATGTATGTCTAAATGTGCCCATTAAGTAGGCTTTCTTTCGATTTTCCGCAGGTGCAAAGTAAGGAGAAAAGTGTTTCTCATTGAGAAATCAAGTTTGCAAAATATCTGGGCTTGTTACAATGCTGAAAGGCCTTTATGGAGGCGAGATATCTCTTCAATGCGCGCCGTTTAAAGGGTTAAAAAACTCCTAAAGCAGTTTTGTTATGGAGTTAAGGCTGAAACACCCTACGCTGACGTGGCGTGTTACGTGTGATATAAAGTTCCACCAATGAGTCTTCTGTAGGTACGTTAACACTGTGCTGACGTGACGTGGGAATGTGAAGGATGATGAAATCCGACGTAACGCCTTATTTACGAGTCAGAAACAAATCAAACCTTTGATTTTCGTCGATGGCAAGTGTGAAGACGCCATATTTGTTTTTCTCGTTCTTTTTGTTTCATTCGTTGTTTTGATTAATTTTTTTTTTTCGTGACTGTTTTTTTGTTGGCGTTTCGACGATGAAAGAGGAACTTATCGAACATGTTCGATCAAATTCTCTGTTGCGTGACCCTACCAACGGGTCTGGGTCATGATCCCGACGCGGTCGAATTTGAAAATTTAATTTCGCCGTATAAGCCGCACTTTGCGTTTTCTGTCGAGATTTGCATTTCTCGCGGTGAGGAGCGTTGGGGCGCCGATAAGAATAATAAACTGCGATCAAATAAATTTAATTCAAATACATTCTATTTATTTGATCGCAATTAATAATATAGTCTGCACCCCAACGCCCTTCGCCGCAAAAAATGCAAATTGCGACAGAAAGCGCGAAATGCGGCTTATACGGTGAAATTAAACTTTTCAATTCGACCCTGTCGGGATTATGAACGTAACCACCTCTACCAACACCGTCTATAGTAGAAAGCCTCCGCGCGAAGCTCATGACGTCATTTCATTTATAGTCATTGGATGTATGCGTTGGCCTGCTATATCCAATGGCTACAGGTGAAATGGACGACTTTAGTGACGTCAAAGCTTGGCGCGGAGGCTTTCTGCTATAGAAGGTGTTTGCTCGCCAAACAGCTGTCGATCTGCATTTGTGAGAATCGGAGCCGCCCTTGAGGGTGCGGGACAAGTGCTGTCTCACCGGGCCCTGCGTTTTGGGGACCCGCTTTTACGGTAGCAATAGTTTCTTTCACAAATTCTGGAAATCTGCATTTTCATTGAGAAATAAATAATTCTGAATTTTCACCATACCTGGAATTGCTTTTTTAATAACTTCTGAATTTTCGGCAGTTATGGAATAATATCGCTGTATAGGGATTATTAAAATATCGAGAGGCAGCAGTTCGAATATAGACATTTCTGAGCAAAAATTGTTTTTTATCAAATGATGGCCGCGAAAACCATATCAACTATTTCTGAGCAAGTTTTGAAAAAATATCTTTGTAAAGGGATTTATATATATGCATATATATATATCTGTCTCTCGTGGTGTCGAGTAACGCTGTGTAGCGAGGTTTCACTATATTTCTATTACTCTATATTTCCAATTCTGAAAAAAATTTTCTCCTTGCAATTTTTATGATTTTAATTTTCTGAATTTTCGATTCCTCTCACAGAAGAAAAAAATCGGAGCTAAGGGACCCAGCTATTATTTTTGCGATGGTAAAGGTGACCCTGTATGGAATGCATGCACCTTATCGAACACTTTACTGAAATGATTAATGCAGTCATTTCTTCCTCATCAAGGTCATCCAAAAACCCGTCTCCTCACATCCATGGGTGTTGAAAAATAAAACCGGTTTTTCAAAAAGTCAAGCCAGATATCACGACCAACACACACAATGACTTCACTTCGACTGATGGCGTAAAGGCTGAAACATACTACACTGACGTAAGACGACTTCATATATTAATTGCATTGTATTAAGTGTATTAAGGAGTTCTACACTGACGTGACGTGAGAAATTCTGATTCGTGGAAATTTAGTGATGTGGAAATTCCACGTCACAGAATTTCCACGAATAAGAATTCACAAATTCGTCATCATGCCTCTCTACCTCTCAATGCATCTCTTAAAACATCAGACCAGTGTACACACCATATAATGTCTGATATGATCCTGTGCCATCTGACGTGGTGTAGTTACACGTCAGTGTAGTGTGTTTCCGCCTCTACCCTTCTACCTTCTCTTCGGTGCTCATACGTTTATGCTATTTTTGAAGCAAAGAGGCTTTTTGGATCACGTGGTATCTCCCTTTCTTTGAGGGACATACAAACCGTAGACAAAGGTAACCAATATGGTGACTTCCTGCGCGACTCATGAAAGACACAAATCCAAATTAAAGAAACGTAGAAATGAATCTTTTTGCCCCTTTTTGATGGGCTCTAGATATTTCGAAAATTTTCTTGAAGTTCACATTATTGATCTGCCTGTTTTTGCTTCAAAAAATGCTTGATTAAAGCTGCGGAATTTTTTCAGTGTAATTTATGGGCTCATAAATTTGATTTTAAAACATTCTAAACTATATGGATTGATGCAATTGGATAAATATAATTTTGTCCGTATTGATTATAAAATCCGATTATAAGACAATACGGAGACATTAATTTTCATTTTCGTGCTTGAAAAGATATAAATAAAAAGTGAAAATCAAAATGTGTGTGTGTGTGTTATTGCATGAATAGCCAACTCAAAAGTATGTTCGGTTAATTATTTTATGTTTAACTAGCTATAATACCCGGCGCTGCCCGGGTTTTCTTCAGTGAGGCTTTTTGGATCACGTGGTATCTCCCTTTCTTTGAGGGACATACAAACCTGTCTAAATTAACCGATATGGCGACGTCCTGCGTGACTCATGAAATAAACAAATCTAGATTTAAAGAAACGTAGAAATGAATATATTTTTCCCCCTTTTTAAGGGGCGCTAAGTATTTCGATCCCCTCCCCCTGAACTTATCCACCTGCCTGTTTCAGCTTTCAAAAATGCTTAATTGAAGCTGTGGAATTTCTTCGATGTACTTTTTACGGGACATAATCAATTTTAAAATATCCTAAACTATATGAATTTATTCAGTTTGAATATCAAAAGACAATACGGAGACATTAATTTCCATGCTTGAGAAGATATAAATAAGTAGTAGGTGTAGTAATATAGTAGGTTCGGCTAATTACTTTATATTCCATTTTCTGGGGTTCGTATCTCTAAGCGAACTCAATATTTCAAAAAATGAGAATTCAATAAAATTTTTAAAATTACTGATGTGACAAAAACCTCCAGTAAATTTCCGATTTCTACAGTAAAATTGGCAATTTTAGCACTGATTTCTATGAGGATCACCCTTTTCCCAACTCTCAAAGTGATGCTGATGATGATTCTGACGTCTATTCAAAAAGCCTCATTACTGGGAGGATTGAAAATGTGGCAAAATATTATAAAGGCATAAACTATTATACATATATATGTGGCAGCGTTAAAGAAGTGACAAACCATTGTAAAGACATATACATTAGGGTGGAACGAAAAAAAGGGTGTTTTTTCACTTTTTTGGAAATTGATGTTGCCTTAGTATTCAAAAGATGCCTTTCAAGGTTTTAAGACGTTATACCAAAATCTAGGGAAATATTTTAATAGAGGTTCCTCATAGACCCTAAAGGTCGAGCAAAAATACTTTTCTAAGTACACATTATAAAAATCTTTTTAAACATCATTCATCATTTTTAAAAAGCATTCTCTAAAAAAAGAAAAACACTTAATTTAAAAGTTATTCAGTACATGAGGCAAAACTGAATATATATATATACTGTATATATATATAAACCGAGAGAAATACTCAACAAGTTAAGAGTTCCATATATAAATAATAACTGACAAGCAAATATGCGGCATTGCAGCTGTTATGGCAGTTGAAAGGAGAATTTTTCAAGCTCTTTCCGAATATAGTGATTGATAGAGGGAGATGAAAATAATTCCCTTTTTTTTTTGGGGGGGGGGGGGAACAAAACTATAACCATGTTCCAAATTATAAAAACAAAAAAAATCATAGTTTGACGATATGTGTGTCAGGAGAATGCCTCTATTGCTTCCTCTGTTATCACACTGTTATTACATTTCACTTTTTTGCGAAATAGTCCGCTTTTTTCAAACGATGGAACAGTACTCCTTGATTTTATTCTGGCTTGAATGAAGCCTTCACGACTCTCGGTTGTTGATACAGCAAGAGATGCTTCAGTTACGAGTCGTACGCACCGTTCAACTGCTTGTGTGTGATTTCTTTCTCTATTAATCTGATAACACCATTTATATAACCAGTATTGGTAACAGTTCCGTCGCATCCGATCGCCATCAATTCTTTCGTATCAAAATCTTGCTTCAAAAAGTCTAGGATTGATGACTTTATGTCCCTTGCTCTACTGCTTCTTGGAGTTCTGTGACCGAAATAAATTGACCCGGGTTCCTGCAATATAGTTATGTGTTCTTCAGATATGGTTCTTCTACGGAAAGAATCACCTTCTTTGACATTAGCTAAAGTTTTGTCTTTTCGACCATCTAACTATATTCCTCGCACATTTGTTCCAGGAATTTTATCTTGCACAAAAGAATTGTCTATGTGATGCTCTGTCACGCCTTATTTTCATCTGGTCTATTGTCATATTTGGCTTCTCTTTCGTCAATAACCCAACATCTTCCAGCCATAGGCGGAGATAGACTTGGAAGTCTGGGGGGCACGATGATGATGATGTCAATTCATATATACATTAGATCAGTCGACTCCACCTTCGACGCTCGGGGGGGGGGGGTACCCCCCGTATCTCCGCCCATGCCCCCCACCCCAGAGTCAAACGTGGAGTCGACTGATCTAATGTATATATGTATAGATGAATTGACATCATCATCATCGTGCCCCCCCCCCAGACTTCTAAGTCAATCTCCGCCTATGTTTCAGGGGCCCCCACTCAAGAAAAAAGTCTGCATCGAGAGAGCCCACTACGACCCTGCTTTAGGTACCATAAAAACGAATTTGTCATTAATATTAATACATGAGTATATTACTCATACAATTCTATCATTATTTGATAATGATCATTTTGTTAGCGAATGAAGTTCAGATTTGAAGGAAATCATAGAAAAGTATCATTACTCACCTTCTTTCGTCACTTGTTGATGGCTTCAAGAAGTAGTTGAAAGCTTTTATTGATCGGGGATAATTACTTAACATATATTTAATACCTAAACGCGGTCACTCATCACCTTATAATTAATAAATTATTCTAAATTCCCTATTTCATTCCGGCTTATCGTAAAAACAATCCAGCGCGACCGCCATTACTACGTCGATGTTTGTGTTTGCAGCGACGATAACGCTCACTGCGCATGCGCCGAAACTCGATCCACCCTGCTGGATCGCCGATATCGGAGGTTCAATTTCAGGCTCGAAAAGCTGGTCCGTGGATCTCGATTCAGGGGCGGTGAATACCAATTTTGAGGTGAAACGCGATTTAGAACCTGGACGGTGAATACGGCCGTATAGGTTGAGAATCTTTCCTTGCTTTCATATTTTTCTGAAGATTCTTGTATTTACAGTAAAAGTCTGAAAATTTTGCACATCCGTTGGTGAGAAACCGTAGGAATTGAAAGCAGTTTTCCAAATGTTTTCTATCTTTGGCACGATAATTTCAAGAATATCTGCAATAGCTGGATCTTTTCTTGATTGTTGTGCCTTCATATTGCGTTGAGTCAGCAAATAATGCGAGTCATGTTGAGTCAGCATACAAATACAAATACGCCGCAACACGCAAATTGCCCAACGAGGTGGCTGACTTAAGAACATTATGGATCCCCGAGTCATTTTTTGGAGGCCCTACCTACTACTGCTACACCACTCATGCACTCCGCCCCCCCCAACGAATCGGTACATGCGGGAATGTGCGTGTACGTGTAGTGAAACCTGACGTGAAGTGTTTTTGTTTCTCTGTAATGCTTGTTATGTGTAGTGCTGCCATCTGCCACCAGTTTTTCTAACTATGAGTGAAGTGTTATGATTGAATGATTTATCGTTGTAGGACTGTTGCTCTCTGTGGCGAGACTTTTTAACGGGGAGATCGGCTCGCATTTGCGCCTTGAAGTTGGGAACCACAGAAAACCAACTTCAGCCGACCACCACTGTGGGGTTCGAACCCGGATCCTCGCATAGCGAGTCCGTCACTATAACTTGCCCGCATAGCATCACCATAGGTGAGCAAGACCCGAGAATCCAACTCTTTAGGAGATTTCCTAAAATTTCACAATAATAAAAGCTTCTGGCCGTCATTTTGACTGCTATACACCCTCTAAGTTGAGGGGTAAGACTGCAAATTAATACTGAAAACAAGGGAAAAATATCGAGGTCACTGAACGAATCACGTGTTCAGAGGAATAGGAAAACCTCCTCCGCGGTGTCACGTTACAGAATTCCACACGTACTTAAAACTTTAGGGGCGATGAGGAACCTCAAGAAGTTTGAATTTTGGAGAAAAAATTAGGAATGGGATTTCTTCACGTAAAGGTACATTTTAAATTCTATTACAATGACAATTTCGACAAAAAATTTTTCGTTCCACCCTAATATATATATCTGAAACGCATTGCTAGGGAACCACGGTAATCAAAGTAAACGTTCCGAAAGTGATTATTCAGGCCCAAAAACCATTGTTGCCCGACAGTTTTTTGCCCATTTAGGGCATTTGCCCTGCTCTGGCGAAATTTTAAAGTAGCCTATCGTTCAAGTCGGGTCCCATTTGGTATATAAGCAAAATTTGGTGACGATCGATCTAAAATTGTAGATTTTATAGAGAACATACACACACACAGGAAATCAATTATATACACTGCTCAAAACAATTAGGGAAGCACATGGTTTTAACAAAATTACGCAAAGATGTATACCGATAAGTAACATGAAATGAATCATCCATAATTTAAAGCCTAGCAGGAAACGGAAGAAGAAAACTTCATATGCAAATCAAAGTTCATGACGTCAAAAACCAGAAAAAGGAGATAAGGGCAGAAATCGGGATGTTGCAGAAACGTCTGTTTTACTGCCGTAACTGTGAAATTCGATTGCGCAGTATTTTTTTTTTGAGACAAGGTGACTTGAGGATATCTCAAAAACGTGATTTACCGGAATCCATGGCGTGGCGTGTTATAGGCAGACTGGAATCCGGGCAAACACAACGTAGTGTCGCGGACGCTGTTGGAGTCGCCAGAAGTGTTGTTGCAAGCTGTGGAATCGATTCCAAGAAACAGGAAATGTTAGACGTCGACCAGGGCAGGGTCGGCCATGCACCACTACAACAACTGATGACCGGTATATACGGTTAACAGCCCGTCGAAACAGAACAGAGAATGCTACGCAGCTGCAAAGACGGTTGCTCTTGGCAACAGGACGAAGGGTGTCCAAACAAACAGTACGTAATCGGCTTCATGAGGGAGGGCTCTATGCACGTAGGCCAATGGTCTGCATTCCGTTGACCCCACGCCACCATGCGGCCCGAAGAAGATGGGCTGCTGAACATCGAGATTGGGAGCAACATGATTGGAGCCAAGTGCTGTTTACAGACGAATCCCGATTCAGTCTGGAGTGTGACACCCGACGTGTTCTGGTATGGAGGGACAGGGGCACTCGAAATAACCCCGCATTCGTTCGTGAAAGGTCACAATACAGACGAGCTGGTTGGATGGTATGGGGTGGAATCAGCATAGGCAGACGTACGGACCTGCATATCATTCGTAATGGCACTTTGACGGCCCGAAGGTATGCAGACGAGATACTGCGACCTCATGTCATCCCTTACGCTGGAGCCATTGGAGATTGCTTTGTTTTCCAGGATGATAATGCCCGACCGCATAGAGCTCGTCTGGTGGAGAACATGCTTGAAGCTAAAACAATACAGCGTATGGAATGGCCAGCGTGCTCTCCTGACCTGAATCCAATCGAGCATGTCCCAAACATGCTCGGACGACGCATTGCTGCGCGACCAAGGCCGCCTGTTACTGTCCGAGACTTGCAGATTGCACTTCTTGAGGAGTGGAACAGTATTCCCCAAAGTCTGATCGATAACCTCATCGCATCCATAGCAAACAGGTGTGCAGCAGTCTTAGCTGTTCGAGGAGACCACACGCCCTATTAAAACTCATGCATCATGTCTAAACAGTACTTTTTTTTATCGTTTACATGTAACCAAATTGTTGCCCTAAATCATCTTTTCATGTTTTTTCCATATTTTCAAAAAATTAAAGCTTAATTCCAAATTTTTTTACGTCTTTTTTCTGTATCGCGCATTGATACGCGTGCACTATCCATTGTATGCCAATACGTGGCTGTCTCGCACGGTTTTCTTCACTTTTTTGCTTGCTCCCCTAATTGTTTTGAGCAGTGTATATACAGGGTGATTATAAAAAAACTATCCCGACATATGGGTCCCTAACTATCATACCATTCACAGAAACTGAATGAAATTTTGGCATAAGGTATTTTGAGGTATGCGCTCAAGAATGATATGGAAAACAACAGTGTAACTCTAACAGTTACGGTTACAGTGAGAAAATTTCGAAAATATCAAATGGCAACACCAAGTTTTTTGTATTGGAATGTGATCTCCATTGTCAAAAACCCTAAATAGCGTTCGAACGGCAACTGTAGCATGAAAATCACTGGCGGTAGATAGGCTAAAAGTGAGGACAACCAATAAGGACAGAGAAGCAGCATAAAATAAAGCATTTTATTGTGTGTTCACAAATTTTCCACATGACCTTGTGGAGGACTAATCAGGCTGGGATCGGAGAAACGGTGTGACGAATGAAACGAACATTAATGCTCTGGTGCACGGCAAAGTCCTTTTTACTTTTTCCTTGCCTAGCTCCGGGGATTTTCGTGCTACAGGTGCCATTCCAACGCTATTTAGTGTTTTTCAGTATGGAGATCGCATTCCAATACAAAAAACTTGGTGTTGCCATTTGATATTTTCGAAATTTTCTCACTGTAACCGTAACTGCTAGAGTGACACTGTTGTTTTCCATATCATTCTTGAGCGCATACCTCAAAATACCTTATGCCAAAATTCCATTCAGTTTCTGTGAATGGTATGATAGTTAGGGGCCCATATGTCGGGATAGTTTTTTTATAATCACCCCGTATATATAGATAGATTTTCTGAGCTTCGTATCTTTAAGCGAACTCAATGTTTCGAAAATCGAGAGCACTCAATTCCAATTTTAAAATTATTGATGTGATGGAAAACCCCCGGCGCTTGTCCCTCAAAGTGATACCGATGATGATTATGACGTCTATTCAAAAAGCCTCAATCTCGGAGGAGGAGGACGACTAAGCAAAAAATAGTAAAACGGCCTCGAGAGGTTCGGCGTTTTTCTCGTCTTTCGCTGGAAGTTTCGCTTTAAAAAGTATCAATTGTTATATTAATGAGTTAGACAATGAGAATCGGCGACTTATCAAGATGTTTCTTTCTCATTCTCAGGAAATGGTTGGTTGTTGACAAATGGTGTGATATCTCTATCACCTTTGGTCGAGACAATAGCTCGTTTCGCACATGTGTGTGTGTGTGTTCTTTAATCTACGCAAATATGACTGAGAAATCAATTTTGACATTTTTTTCTTTTCAATATTTAGATGCATTATCTTTTTGGGGGATTTTCTTCCATACTTTGTGTGTCTTTTACATTATTATTTAACGCGCGTCAAAACGCAACCACGAAATAATTGAGGCGCTCTTCTCAAGCAACACATTTGAATATTTCTAAATACCTGTTCGAAAAACTGGAAACTTCAGGTAAAAAAAATTATATGATTTAATGTAAACAGTATATATATATATTTAATAAGCAGTTTAATATGTAAGGAATAATATGCTCTCTTAGGGCCTGATTTTTGCATGGGCAAATAGGGAATTCACCCGGGGTCCCATGATTTCAGGGGCCCAAAATTTATCCCACATGTATCCATTGAAAAATCAAGCATTTTTTACCCTATTTGAAGCCCCCCCCCCCCCCAAGAACGGAATTTTAATTTTTATTAATTCACTATCGTAACCCAGCTTGAGCCATGTGTATCATTTATGTATTTTCTGTACAGCAGGAATTCTCAAGCTTTTCACACCCCCGGCTGCGTTGGCCTCTAGAAACTCTCAGCGACTCTCTAGAAAGGAATCACTCCAAAGTAATATAAACACGTTCACACCAACTCTTCACGACGCTCCTAGGAGCCGCGGTGTGCACTTTGAGAACCACTGCTGTACAGGGTGATTCTGAACTCAATGTAGAAACTTCAAGGAAAATTAGAACTCACTGTATGTGATCTAGCACAATGATTCTCAATCGGGAAGGGGGGGGGGCATATGATCCCTTTGTAGTTGGGGGATATTCTAGGGGGGGGGGCACGGGTGAAATCAAGTAAAATGGGAAACCCTAACAATTGATTGGGGAGGGAGGTGGCACAGAGTAAATACGGTCGTTAAATATATATATGTGTGTAGTTTTTTTCTTTCTATTTTCTATCGAGTGAAAAAACAATTGCCCATCGTTAAAAACTCGCACGATCGAGAATTGTGGCGAAGCGATTATTTGAGCGTTCGTTCACCTGCAACGGATCTCTTTTTTGATACGCACTCTTGCGCATTTTCTTCGAATGATAATACGAATACTGTACCCATATTAGTCACGATATCTGTAATATCACAGTAAGGGCATTACCTCCTACACAGGGTATACAAGGTTTACAGTATGACTATAATACACTATACAGGGTGATTCCTTTTCGTCCCTTGGCAGCGAATTACTGGCGAACCGTTGATATTATACAGGCAAACTTCCAATTAGAAAACTATCCGAATGTCATATGTGGACCTCAGATTCATCATTTATATTGCAAGGGGTTGTATAGTTATTACAATAAAAAACCTAAATTTTTATTGTAACAGATCACCCTGTCTTTAAAAACCCAATTAGAAAGTTTGTGTCCCGTCTCTCCTGAGACCAAAAAAATTCTACGTTTTCAAGTGCAATATTCGCTGCGATACTTGAATTTTAAAAAATGGAGAAAATTGGGAAAGAACAGCATAAATTAATGGACGAGCTGAAATAAACGGAAATGATGTTCTTTCCCAACTTTTTGTCTCTCCGACTTTTTTAATTCAAGTATCTCGGTGAGATATTGTATCGTGAATATGGCATTTGGAAACGTGTTTCGTTTTGTTTTTTTGGGTCAGGAGTGACAGCGCAACAACTTTCTAATTCGGTTTTTGAGGACAGGGTGTCCATATAAAAAGTTAGTTTTTTTTATTCTAATAACTATACAACCCCTTGCACTATGAATGACGTATACTACACGTTATTTCGATACTTTTTCTAATTGAAAATATGACTCTAGGATCAACGGTTCGCCAGTAAAATGCTGCCAAGGGAATAAAGGAACGTCATCCTATAATATAGGTAATACTATATTATGTACAACAAGTAGTGCTAATGTATACTATATGCAATACTATATTACAGTATTACATATAACTATACTATAATATAAATTATAGTATTTCATATAGCAGCGTTTGTCAACCTATGGTCTGGGTCTAAAAATTATTCGATTGTTGTTGTTGATATTAGTAAACCCCCCCCCCCGTCCCCATAAGTGTTAAAATAAAAATTACACTCATTCATACATATATCATACACCTTTATAACCGAATATGTATGATATATGCCACGCCGATGGAAATTGCCATCCTAAATACGGGATAAAAATGGATTATATTCTGCTGCCATAGATTGTAGAAAAAAATTCAGTAAACATGTTTATTTTTTTCTAATGCAAAATATAGAAATGTCCTCTCTACTTGTGAATACAAGATTCATTGTGTGAAAGACTGGTTATTTGTGGAGAGAGATGAAGATTACAAGGAAGAAAATTCTTCACTGCACCCACGGGGGCCCGAACCCCGGTCTCTCGCTAGCGAACGAGTGCTCTACCATCTAAGTTACGGAAGCAGAACATTGCAACCTTGGAGCGTATATATGTGTTGAAAGGCTCCGTACATAGAACGGTGGCGGCAGCAATCAACTAATAGCTCGTGAATGACATAGGCCAGTAGATGTCCACATGCATGTAGAAATGTCCTTCAAATCATGTATATCATTCATGAGCTATTAGTTGATTGCTGCCGCCTCCGTTCCATGTACGGAGCCTTTCAACACATATATACGCTCCGAGGTTGAAATATTCTATCTGTTCCCATAGCTTAGATAATTCTTTCCCAATCTTTTTGTCCCATCAGCCCCTTTTTCAGAAAATTTTTTCTCCCATCTCCTACCAACGCGATCTAACACACAGGATCCCACAGGATCCTACCCGTAGAGCTTCTACCGCTCCCTGGAACATTCCATCGCCCCAAGGGGGCGTTAACACCCGCGTTGGGAATCACTGGCTTAGATGGTAGAGCACTCGCCTGGCAAACGAGAAATCGGGGATCGAGTCCCGTGGGGCAGAGATGAATTTTATTCCTTGAAATCTCCATCTCCCCAAATAAGCAATCTTTCAACGAATCTTGAATGTTTTCTAATTACTGCTAGAATCGCTGAAGAACGGACTTCTACAAATCACAGTAAACCAAAATGTATTTCACGAAAAAAAAAACACACACACACACATTCTAGTGACCATATCTCATTGAGAAAAAATACGGGGCACCAAAAACAATGGTCAGCAAAATGACCAATTGTTGTTAAAATTGCTGAAATGGGAAGGGAAATTAAGGGCTACCGGACATTGGTTGATTGGGAAGTAGTGCACGGAAAAAACGTTGAACTTTCATAATGAATCCGTCGAATCGCTTCAGACATTTTATTGGTCCTTGGATTCAGAAAGATTGAGAAACGCCGACATATAAAGCTGTCGAACCCCGTTATAGCGCTCCCCCCCCCCTCCCCGATATCACGCCAAACCCGCTCAGCTCCAGAAAAATTTTCAATAAACAAATCTTCCATTCCTAGGCTTTACACGTGTTAAACTATGATTCACTATAACGTCAAACTCGTTATAGTTCCATAATTCTGCGAAACAAGTGGCGTTAAAACGGGGTTCGATTGTATATTCCTTGTATTACGTTTTCAATCGTTGACTTGACCCAGAATATTTATTTATTTACATTACGGATCATAAAAGTCTGGTTTTTGTTTAGGATATGTGAATGCAACCCTAAGTTGTATAATCGTCCATCCTGTAGCAATACTTCTATAATAATTATATACAGGGTGGTAACTATCTACCGCCTAATAATTACATCGTGATTCCTAATGAAAAACTGATGTGGAAAAGTGTTTTCAGTGTTTTTGATTCGATCCATAAAATTAATGAGTTGAAACGCTTTAAAAATTGATGACGTCACTTCAAAATCCTGCCAAAGTCACCGAACGTACACTAAACGTATAACTTGGCGGGTATTTTTTTCAAACTGAACAATGGTATAACCCTACGAAATCGAGAAACAAACCAATTTTTTTCCTCTTTTGTTGTTGTATGGGTGTGTGTGCACACTTTTCAAATTTTTACGCAGTTGTTAATTATTACGATTTACTAAAGGTTCCAGAGGTTTTTGAGTTCATCCGTAAGATTAAAAAAAATTACTGCCGCCACGAAAATTCTTAAATTTTGCTCAAATGCGTTACTCGCCATATGTTAGCAAAATAAACCTGAGATTTAGAAGTTAACCCCCTCCCCCATGTATTTTTTGAAACAAATATTGAATATTCTTATATTCATACAGTTTTTCAAACTATAAAATCCATAAAATTTTAACGGATGATCAGATATCGAAGTTCGAGGTTCATTTTACTGAAACATGCCGTATAAATATTTTTCTATTTTTCTTCAGAATTTTTGGTGTAGTGTGTATATATATATATATATTCAGAAGTTTTGGAAGATTTTCATGTTGCATCACAGCTTTCGATTGTAATTCTGCAACACAATTAACTGAATAACACAACAAGCATAACCAATGAGATCGATCACGGTTACAAATTGTCACGATTACAGTCTAACAATTACAGTTTAAAATTTTTACGGCATCTCATTTATGTTATGAATTGTGGGTATGAAATCTCTCCTACTCAAAACCATATTTGGAACAACAGACAGTAAAGACATGGCTTTCATTTCGAAAATTGAGAACCGGAGATGGGGGGGGGGGGGGGGGGGTAAGCATGATTCAGTCCGAATTTCGAACATTGGCCGGCAAGTTTGCAAAGTGGCCGGTGATCCCTGGCCAAAATCCGATAACAAAAGGCATGATTCAAGTTGCCGTACTCTTTCGTGATAATTATGTCCATGTTAGTTATGGCAACCCATCAAACCGCAGTAACAATGTGGTAATCATTTTTTTCTCTCTCCAAAATTTTGCAGAAAACCTATGTTTGTATTTAATTATTTTTATACAGTTTTCCTCCAAACTTTTCTCATTTTTTTCTCGGAGCTAATCCAATATATGTATATAGGTGCTTTCTTTCTTTTCTGCCTGCCGTTCGGAATCGGCAATAAATTGTAGGTCCCGGTCTAATTAGCCCTCGTGTGAAGACAATGACCGTGGTGCGACAAAAATGATCAAATCATCAAACCGAACACAACTCAGATCTATCACCATCTACGGGCGATTTATTACCTAGATGGTTGTGCCGGAAGTGTAACTGTGTGTGTATATATCTAACAGTCTGAGTGCGTATGTAGTGTTGTTTGATTTTTCAGTGCCGCCATCTATATTTCAGAAGTGAAGTGAGAGATGAGTTATGATTGAATTACATTTGGCGAGACTTTTTAAAGGGGAGATCGGCTCACATTTGCGCCTTCAAGTTGGGAACCACAGAAAACCAACTTCAACCGACCACCACTGTGGTGACGGGGGAGTTCGAACCTGGGACCTCGCCACGCGAGTCGGTCACTATGACCAATCGACCACCACAGCTGCCAATGTAGTATAGATGTACCACACGTCGGCGATTAAAAAAATTGGATTTGGCCTCTACCTGGCCGTCTTTTATCAGCACATTGAGCTTTGGCCAGGGATCTCCGGCCACTTCGCGAAATAGCCGGCCCCGTCACGAATCGGCCACACTTCGGGCTTTGGCAGTAACATATAGATATTAAGTTACTGTGCAGTCTATTGCCAGAGAACATGCATTTTAAGTCCGTCTTTTTCTTCCAAGGTTTCTTTATACAACTCTTCAAAAAAAAGAAAATCTAATTAATAGTTCCGTCTTAATGCATGGGTCCAACCGGACTCCGCCCAAGGACCTCAAATACAGAAGGAAGCCCCATAATACCCGTAATGGGATCTGGTTAAGATTTTCGAGATCAACCATGTAAATTGGTTGAGTCAGGTAGGGAGACCTCAGAAAAATCATTTTGCCCGGGGAAGGACATGATGATCTTAAGACGGCTCTGTACAGTGGCAACACCTTCTAGAGCAAGAAGGCGCTTTAGAAGGTATTGACAGTGGCAGTGTAAAACGTATTCAAAAAAAATACGAAATCTAAAAATTGATCGAGAAAAACATTACGATCGAAATTATGGAAGTATGCGGAAGATATTGATTATATCCCGGATGAAGGAATATTGTTTTTTGTTTTTTTTTGTTTTGAAGCAAGGAAAGATATTTCTCTTTTTGTCAAAATTTTTATCAGACAATTGATTCTAATCTTTCGGCAGGAAAAATGCTTATTTCGATGCGAACGGGTTGGAGGTATTTTGACAGGATCAATCATCCACGGGTGAAGGCTTGTTTCATTGTTTCGGTCGAGGCTGTCAAATATTGCGTCGTAACCGGATCTTATTATTTTAACGACTCAGTGACATCATCTCGCGTCTTATTTATATATTGCTGAGCTGTGTCAGTACATTACGTGATATGATGCAAATGCTTTATGGTAACGTTTAACGTATTAACGTTTCCTGTCAGTGGTTATGTTCGTCGTACAAATAGAAACCTTTGCAAACTGATCTGCTTAACGTACTTTACTTACACAAACCTGGCCTATCGCCAACGGCGCTATTTAGAACAGTAGTTGTAGTGGTGGCAGTGCTCGAATTAATTTCTATTTCTCTCATGCACTTCGTAAACACTCCTCTAGGTGCTGGAGTTTTCAACCTTTTTGACTCGAGAAGCTCCGTTTAGAAATGATTTCTATATATGGGGGCAGAGACCAAAACATTATTTTTATTTATTTATTTGACTAAATTTTTCGAACTGAACACATTTTGAGAACCTCTGAGCTACAAGATGTCTATAATTCCAAAGTGTCTATTCTGAGCTGTCTACACACGGATTTATGGTTCGGCTGCCTTTCTCTCATTCTACTCGAATTTTCTGGAACACCCAGTCCTCAAATTTGCTGTCCAGAGCAATAGCCCACTTTGCCCTCACCCATGTCTTTGAGTCACTCACAGGCATGCACATTTTCTTGGTTACTCATTGACCTGTTCCCTTGCTCTCGAAGTCACTCTTTTGATCACTCACATGCTTGTAAATTCTCTAGGTTACTCGTTTCGTCTTTCATTGACCTGGTCCCCTCGCATTCTGGGTCACTCTTTTGGTCATCCACATGCTTTCACACCCTTTTGGATCCTCACATGCTTTCATCTTTTGGTTATTCACCGACACCTTCCCCCAACTCCGCTCTCTACGTAGAGGTGAATTAATGGTTTTACCTTACCGTATGTGGGCTGTAAAAAAAAAAATTTCATAAAATTTGTCGCTATTCATTTGTTTGTGAAAAAGTCGAATTTTCAAAAATGACTTCAAAAAATATTTCATTTAATTGCAAATAAAATACTAAAAATTTCGTGTCAATCGGTTTGTTTGTTTTTTCATAATTAAAGAAAGAAATACTGTGTGGATTATACTGTAAACGTATACTAGAAAAAACACTGAACGCGATTTTCTCAGATTGCAGTTTTTCAGCTCATCCGTAAGATTCAAAGAAAACTACTGCCCAAAAATTTTGAATCTTTGCAGGAAAGTTTAGTCGACATGTGTTAGCAGAATAGACCTCGGACTTTGTTATCTGACCATTCGTTAGAATTTTATGAATTTTTAAAGTTTGAAAAACTATATAAATTTAAAAAATCTAAATTCAACATTTTTTTGAAAATACTTCCCATTAGTCAATTGCTAAATCCGAGGTCTATTCTACTAACACATAACAGCTAAACTTTTCTGCAAAAATTCAGAATTTTTGGGGCAGCAGTTTTCTTTAAATCTTACGGATGAGCTCAAAAACGGCAATCTGAGAAAATCGCGCTCAAAGTGTTTTTTCTTGTATACGTTTACACTACAATTCATTATTTCTTTCTTTAATTACGAAAGAACAAATTAACTGGTTGACACGAAATTTTTAGTATTTTATTTGCAATTGAATGAAATATTTTTTGAAGTAATTTTTGAAAATTCGACTTTTTTAAGTCGAAAGATTAGTGGGACCCCTTAACCACCCAGGGATATAGGGCCCCCCCCCCCTCCCTGTGAATGCGCTTCTGCAGACGGCTAAAATATAATATTATGGAGTACGTTTGGGGGCTTCCGGAGCATAGAGAGGGCGACCCGTGATAATGAAATCCAGCACTATGATGTTTGAAGGTATAATACTTGTATTTAAATTGATTGGCTGTTGCTTCAAGCCAAATAACGACAGGGACTCATAACGATACTTCGGCCTGGAACCCGTCATGCTGTTGATACGGGCCCTTATCTACAAAAAAACATTTATCAGAAAGCTACGAAACTTTGGCGTCAATCTTTTGTAACTGTCTTAGTTACATAATGGAGAAGAAATTAGGAAAGTTAAAAATGGGAGGAGGCGGTATCATCGTCACGGCCGCAATTTTCAACGTGAATACTGCTTTTAAACCTCTTTACAATGCAATACAATTTGTTTGGGCTGCGAAGTGGAACTGGAGAACACTTCATATAAATGGAGTACCTATTGTGGGATTCGTCTCAACGAGATCTATCTCCATCTTGTAAATAGTTCCTGAGATATAGCCTAAAGCAATTTCGTTACGGAAGTGATCCGCAGACACCAAAAACGTTCACGCGAAGTGTATAACTTCTCGAGAGATGCTAGAAAGTAGTTTTGTTACAACGCCAACTTTCCAGACTTGCACTCGGTTTGGTCTGAAAGATGATTTAAACGCTTCGGCGAGAAATTCGGATGATCTCTATTTGACGAATAGGTGAAAAATATGGTAACTCGTCCTAACCTAACCGCACTTTAAAGAAAGGTAAAGAAGTGGAAAGGGAGAAAAAACAAATGAAAGGAAAACAGAGTAAAATACATAAGTGCAGATAAGAGAGTGGAGTTATACCAAGTAGAGTTCTCTTTTGCTCTTATACGTATATAGTAGAAGGATACATCATATGTGGAGAAAAAGTCACTAATAATTGTAGAGAAATAAAAGGAAGGTGAAAAGAACAACCTCGTAGAGGGTTACAACAAAGCCTGACGGTGATAAGAGAGGAAAGAAAGCAGAGAGCTTGTTTGACTTTATTGTTTGAGCCGTTTGGACGCAGTATTACGCTCTTGATCGTAAAGTAGTTATAAGACCATACAACGTATTCGCGACAAAAAATGATTCGAAATTTCACAGCTGGCGAGTAATTCCTTTTGCAAATGTTAGTGCGCATGATAACTCTTTTGCTATTTCGTACTGTACTACTTCACAGCAATACATTCAAACATTTCAGTATAATTGTTTTTAATATTTATTTTATATTGTTATATGTTATTTTATATTTATTTCTTAATCGGGACGCTGGAAAACGAAAGGAGCAAGGAGAAGGGAAGGAGACAAATTCGTGGAAAGGCTAAAGAGGGAAGAGATTTTCGGAAAAGCCCATTTATTTGAATAATTCCGACATGCAGCATCATTACGTTTTTGTTGACCGAATCTCAAAAATACTGACATCACACATTAATTAGAGAACACAGAGGCTTTTGGGACAGGTGACAGCAGGGCCGCAACTAGGGGGGAGCAGGCGGGTCTTGTGCCCCGGGCTCTGAACCCGAGGGGGCGCAAATTTCATTCTGAAACCTCTCCTTCAACATTACAAGGGGGCGTCAAAATGTGCGCTTACCCCGGGTGACCAAGCATCTAGTTGCGGCCCTGGGTGACAGATATCAAGACCGTAAGAGCAATTTCCCCTTGCTCCGCATCTTAAGAAAAAACTGGGGGAACATACTTGTGACCGCTTCGTCCTACCAGGTTCCGATAGCGTGTTTATAGTGTTTTAGATAATTTCTCACAAGTCCTTGAAATAAGCAGAGGATGGAAACACTTTACAGAACGCTACAAATTTATTCACAGAAAAGCAATTTTTACATGCATTTACAAGCAGAAATATATACGCTAACCAGATCAGAGTTCTCGAACGTAAAAATCGAACTCTCTCTTCTCTTGTGATCGTTTCACTTTTTATAAGTACGGTCGAGAAAAAGAACATTCCACAAAATTCCATTTTAGTTTCCAAGTTGGCGGCGCAACCGGACAGGCAGAAAATCAATGTTCCAGAAAAATCTGGATGCTTTACGCCGTACCTTCGCATTTTTCGTTTGGCAACAGGACATCGCCAAGTTTGAGGCGATCGTAACACTATCGAAATTTTACGAGCGTGGAAACATTTCCACCGTGTGCAGACTGGAGATTCAACAATTTTATAATTCGAAACTGCAAGATCCCGTATTTTACAGGGAAGACCAATTTTTCCATATTATCTCGATCGCGGAGTAAAACGCCACGGAATAAAATTGGAAATTTCAATTCTCGTGTCTCTTTCGACGTTTTGATAAAAATAGCCCGCATTTTCAACGATACCAATGAGGCTTTTCGAATAGACGTCATAATCATCATCACTTTGAGGGACAAGCACAGGATGATACCCATAAAAATCAATGTTAAAATTTCCGATTTTAGCGTATAAATGCGGAAATTTAGCGCGGTTTTCATTTCATATTAATGATTTTAAAATTGGAACTGAGTACTCGATTTTTGAAATATTAAGTTCGCTTAGAGATACGAAGCCCACAAAATTGAATATAAAATAATTAGCCGGACCTACTTTTGACCTACTCATGCACAATACCATGATTTCAACTTTTTATTTATAATCTTTTCAAGTCTGAAAAAATTAATGTCTCCGTAATGTCTTATTTATAATATCCAACTGCATCAATACATATAGTTTAGGATGTTTTGAAATTAGTTTTATATATATATATACCTATATGGGCCCATAAATAACATTGAAGAAATTTCACAGCTTTAATTCAAACAGGCAGATCAATAACTTGAACTTCACGAAAATTTTCGAAGTATCTGGAGCTCATCAAAAAGAAAAAAAAAGATTCATTTTTGGTGTTCATTAAAGGTTTTTCAACTGCATCTTACGACAGATGCTCCAACGATATTCGTTCTCAAAACATTACCACTAATGACAAATATTTAAAACAGTGTCAATTCACACGAGCAAATTTCAGTTTTCCTTCCCGACTCGTCCTTTATGTATGATGTGAGGATCGCATCTATTTCTTTTTCATAGAGTTCACGGCTGAAAAGGGTGTGTCAACTTGCCTTCAAAATTGAAATGAATCGATAAATTCTGTGGTGTTTGGTCAGAACATGATATCTCTAAAAAATGGCATTTTGATCTAAAAGTAAGTCTTGCTAATTATACCTAATTAGAAGTGAGATAAATGCACAAACACGTGCGTACGGCTAAACAACACGATGATGTATATTTTCATTTGTGTTTGTGTCTATGCTTTATTTTTGATTTTTAAATGACAACATGTTTATATCTCAAAAATGTGATTTTTGTGTTACCATGTTCTGACCAAACCATACAGAATTGTCTTTTTTGCAGACGCATTCAAATCTTGAAATGTAAAGAAAACGAAACTTTTCTTTGTTAGTAATTCACATCAAGATTTGCAATTCATCAAAAAAAAAGTTTTTTATTTTTCATTGTACAACGCTGTGTCAGGAGGTCGGTCACCATTGGTTTCTGTTTCTTTCTTTTATCGAAAATTGTAAATAAGAATATTGGTCCTTTCATTTGTATCATTCCATTTTGTGTGAATCGATTCTTTTCTCTTCTTCCGCGACAGAATAAGATGCATCCGTTACAGCAGCGGTCCATTCCATTCCTGTTTGTAGTAGCCATAGTCTTGGTTGTAAACCTGCAGATTAGGTCAACAGATTCGGCTCCGACGAAAGACACGTTCAAGAGCAATGTCTGCCTTTTCCTTTGCACTAAAGATCCCCCGGAAGGAGGCAATTTTTGCAACTGCGACAGACACCCTCTGGGAAAAAGATCCGTCGACGAGCAGATTCAACGGTAAGTTTTCTTAAATCGACATTTATCTTCTCGACATCCGCTACTTCTTTTCCTAGCAATATTTTCAAAGAACATCGACGATCTGTTGTATTACCACAGACCTATGACGAAACCAGCGATCTCTTTCCCAAGAGTGCGGCATTGTATTAGCCTACGAGTCCATCACGATGCTCACACGAACAGAGGCACCGATATGAAGAAAACATTGAAAGAGCTGAAAGTAACCATTCGTCCCGTATATACAAGACTCAAGCCCATACGCAGGGGGCAGAATGGTGCTTTCAGTTGTATATTCATGAATTATTTGGTGGGGGACTCGAATAGCTTCACCGCCCGTCACCTATGTACACAACCACACAAATGCTGAAATAAGAAGCTGGTGATCATCTATAGTCCGTTTCAGGTTAACTTTGCAGTGAAGGGGAAGCTACGAGGGAACCGCATCACTCGTTGCTATGGGAACGAAAGCCTCTTAACCAATGTATCGATGCGAGGCCTCGGTAAGGTATGGCCGATTCTCGCCAATCTCACTGAGAAAAATATTTTTTACGTGTAACGTAATTGCACAGTTAAATTAGTAATAATTATAGAATTAAAAGAAAACCATTGACGATACTTGCAGAAATTAAAGTGAGGTTTTTGAAATCATTTGTTTTGTTTTTTGATTAGAAAGTGTTTTAAAATTTAGAAAAAATAATTATCTTCTATCAGCGTGTCACTTACTCTTCATTGATGTGCCGTAAGTAACACTAAAAATTTCAAAAAACAGTCATATTTTTCCGCAATATTTCCCTTACCTCAGCTGAAATTTATTTACAAAAAAAAATCCAAACAATATTATGAAAGCAACGACTATAGTTAAAATACTGTATATTAACCATGGCTCTCAAAAACTTGGGGATTTTTAATTTTTTCTTCAATTTATATGGAAAAAATTAATGTTAAATAAAATTTTTGAAGCCAATAAAAAAAAATAAATAAAAAGAAGCAGATTAACTCTGTTTTCACGTGTAAATGCAGGAATAGCAGCAAATAATAATAATTATACGGAAAAGTTTAGAATTTTTCTACTCACTTTTCTTGCCGAAATTTTCGTCGCTTGACCTCCCCACTTCCCCGAACGGTATACGTCGATGCCACTTGTTTTCAGGACAGCTTTAGTCTTTTGTTACGGTTGATGTAGTGCGTGGCTATCTCTGGTGAAAATAAAGACGCAACTGTCACATAAAAGATGAAAGCCCAAACCACTGTGGACCCCCATCTCATTTATTTTATCTGAAGAGACACTAAATGCAAGGGGCATCGAGAGAAACAGGTGGGTGGAAGATGGCGTCCGTTCGTGTGAGTGGAAGTCGCGACTCTGTCAACACTCTCCGTGATCGGAAACTAAAACTATCCCATAAACATGGCAAAAAATAAATAATTAAAAAAAAGGAGGACATAAAACCAAAACTTCTGTACCCATAGAGGGCCTCTCATAACAATATCCGTGCTCTCGTGAAAGAAAAACACTTCTTGTAATCTATGAGTGAATATCTGAACTCACTGAGCCTATTTTTGGGAGAAAATAAACTGATTGAATATTCGTTTTTATGTAAGCCTATAACTGCATGTAAAACAATGAAAAATTGTATCGTTATGGAAAATTCTACCAAATAACGAAAAAAAAATATATATACAGTATACAATTGTGTAATGGAAAAAACAAGAGTGATATTGGCGGGGAAAATTTCTAGGATATCGCGCCAGAGTGTCGTCGCCGTTGCTATGGATTTTTGATAATGGTAACCAATATTTTTTATTATTTAAAAATTTTAAACAAGTAAACATCGGTTCAAAACGATGTTTTTTCAGTATTTTTTCAAAATCATATAAAAAATTGAAATATTCTGTATAAAGGTTCATCTTAAACTTCCGATATATGAGAACTATATTTTGCGGCGAAGGAATACACTCTCTACCTTTCTCTTCACTGCAAAGTTAACCTGAAACAGACTATAGTCTCCATAGCAAAAAGTTCTCGTAATCGCCCCCCCCCCTCTCCAATAGGTGATGTCACCCACTTTAAGAAAAATTGAGGTATAAACCAAGCTACACACCGGCACCAATTTGAATCCACGCTGTGGTCGTTAGTGTGGTGCTTACATGATGGCTCAACGTTGTGTACAATGAAAACATGTAATGGTAGACAATGCAGCCGACATACAGTGTGAGAAAAGTCGGTTGAAGTTTTCCAACTTCGTGACGCGAATTTGAGCCCCGGTCTCCCATTTGAAAAAGTCAAAGTCTGCCTCAAAGAGCAGACAGACCTTCTCCATGATAACTACATAACATGAGGAGTTCGGGCACCAGTCATTTTAAGTTCAAAGGGTGGAAGACGGATGCCATACCTCTGACAACATAAATACGTTAGAGAGAGCCATTCACTCACACACACATGTAGTTCCGGCATGTACCAATTTATTAGAAATTCCCAGAAGAATGTTTACGAGTTTCACGTAGCATAAACAGTCAAACACTACGACAGATATCGATGTTTCAGGAAAGGAAAATTTATTTCTGTCATCTCTGCCCGTCCGATAAACGAGAAACTGGGGTTTGTGTCCCCGTGAGGGCAGAGATGAATTTTCCTTTCCTGAAACATCGATATCTCCTCACTCAGCCAGTTTTCTGTGTCTGCCGTATTAACAAGGGACAGTGACGTCTTCCGTTAGTAAAATACTAGTCCAGTGTTTCCCAAAGTGAGTAATATCGCCCCCTGGTGGGCGACGGAATGATCTAGGTGGCGATAAAAGCTAAGGGTATAACATAGGATCCTATGGATTCTCGGGAGTTGGGGGGCCATGAGAGAAAAACATTTGTGAAGAAGGGGGCGATGGTACAATACGTTTTGGAAACTGTACTAGTCTGAGAAATGTTTGACATATTTGGTGTAGGGGTCATTCAAGTATTACGTCAGCATCGGGGGGAGGGTTTGGATTTGCTGACTTTTGATGACAAGGGGGGGGGGTGGTTTGAAGGTTGCTTACGTCATCAACCACCCCTTTTTGAAGATATGGAACGAAATTTTGCTGACCGGGGGGGGGGGGGGTAAAAAAATGTCTGAAAATCTGCTTACGTAATACTTGAATGGCCCCTAATCATTGTTCGAAGCATTTGAACTTTTGGTACCAGAAATTTCTGTCCTATCTCACGTGACTATTAATTATTTTTATTTTCAGGGCATTAGAATCTGATCAACGCATAAATGGGCCGATTTTGTAATAATAATGATGATGAATCCGGAAAAAAAGCTGGTGCGTGTTGAAAACTATGTGATGTTCATTTACTAGTCTATTTACCAAATGCCACGTTCGTTCATCTTTAGGTGCTTGTCGCGATGCACAACTCCACCTTTTAGAAGTTGCATTAGAATGTTCGGCGGCTTCTCATGCAGAGCGTCCGAAACGAATACACAAGTTGGTTGATTCCAAAATTGAAGTAAAATATATATCAGACGATTATAGCGAAAAACAGGAAAATCGAACTACGGTTGTTCTATTTTTGTGAAATCAGAGTTAGGGAAAAAATATAAAAACTACAATTTTTTTTAATATAATGCCCCCCAAAGAAAAATTTGGTGAAATTTGTGCCTCTCTTTATTGTAAATTTACCCCATAAAATGAGGATTCTTTTCGGTACAATAGAGAAAGGAGCAAATTGTGCTAATCCATTTTTTTTAACTGAAAAATTCTACCACCACCCAATTTCACGGAAACGTCATTATTACGACAGACAAATATTTTTCTTTTATCCCGATAATTTTTCATAATTCCCTTGAACATAAAACGAATTATAGAATTTTTATTCCTTTTGGACATTTTTCGTGAAAAGCACAATGTATGTATATATTGTATGAAGTTTCTTAGTTCTGTATTTCTGCACTTCTCTCTAAAATATTCTCATTATGCTTAGAATGTAGTATTATACTGGGCTATAAGTGAAGTTTTTTGTTAACATGAGAAAATATTTTAATGTGGGGGAAGAAAGCCGGTGTCAAATTTAAATCTTCCTTGAAAATCTTCAATGTTTTATGCATACGTTTATTTTGTTCATTTTATTCACAATAAAATGAATTTTATCAAATAAAACGAATGTGTTTTTTCTCTCAGTCTCAAAATGGTATTAGGAACTTCATTTAATCGGGTTTAAAAATGCATAACTTACTGTGCGTCTTGTTTGACTTTATAAATGCGGTACCGACAAAACAACATTTGACTTGAGAACACTTGTTTCACCAAGGGAAAAAAAAATCGAACGAGAATGCTTTATCCCGTAAACAATGTGTGAAAATGAACCTCGTATTCAACACGGATGTTTGCTGTTTTCCTAACAGCTAGGAATATTCCAGAAGTTGAATAAAACGATTCGCCAAACAAATCAATTAGAAACAATTATATATAAAATCAGGTTTTTGTATACCAGAATAAGACAGTTTCTCAAAGAATACGTTGTGGCACCGTGCCGAGCTGGAGACATTGATGTGTATACAGAGGGCGTATTTACAGCAGTGGAGGAATTTGATGAGAATGTCCAAGAAAATTTGAGCAGAATGGGAGAGTGGAAAAATTTGTATAGCCATATGCAAAACCGTAAATCCGTCTTTGCCTAGAGAGTGAGGGGCTAGGTGAGTGCCCTAGAGCAGTGTTTCCTCAACCGCCGGGCCCCGATATCATTCATACTGGGCCGCGAGTGATTAGACGTTTCATTTTCCATTTATTTTCCGTTGGTCGCATGTTTGACCGGGCCTTCGACTCACAAAAATGAATGAAACCGGGCCGCGGGCTTGAAAAAGCTGAGAACCACTGCCCTAGAGTGTGCAAGAATGTGACTGACCGAAACAATGTGCCAGCATGTGAGTGACCAAAAGAATGACAACTTAAGAGGCAGAGGCCTGTCAACAGAGTGGGGAGGGGTAAGCGGACTATAGCCCAGGGTGGCAGTTTTGGAAAGGGCAGCAGACTTGAGGACTGACTAGTCAAGAAAATTGGACTAAGATGGGAAAAGGGCGGCAAAACCAAATACATATTTACCTGTGTGTATAGAGAATGTCTGCTCTCATGCTTTGAAGTGGTTCTTTTATGAGTGCGGAAAATATCTTTGAAAATATTCTGGGGAGCCGCAGTTAAACGATGACTATAGCAAGCGAACCGCGGGTGATAAAAGTTTGAGAATCACTGGAACAAGAGAATACATCGATACCTAAACTCACGAAAACTCGAAGTTATGCGTTTTTCTGGGAAAAAATATACATTCTTTAAGCTCAGCGTAATAATGGGATTATCGCTGAAATTAAAGCAATTAATATGAGATAATCAAGATTACATAGTATTGTTTAGTCCAGGGGTCGTCAAACTGTGCGCCTCCAACCTTTGTCGGGGGCGCCGCGGAGCGATCACCCTGACAAACGTTTTTCGAAAATATTCTTTGTTAAACAGCTCTGGGGAGCCGGTGGAGCTCACGGATAAGCATAGAATAGGAAACGCAGGTGGAAAAAGTTTGAGAACCCCTGAAAAGCCACTGAAAAATTTGCTGATTTTTATAAATCGAATCCCAAGGATAAAAATCTACCATTTTTGCAGACTGGTCAGAATTTTATACCCAGTAATTCAGTTAACCAATGTTACCGCCAGTCTTAATAATAAAAAAAAAATTTAAAAAAAAGCCCAATACTTACCCATGTAACTGCAGCTCTCAATTGTTTCACTCCATGATGCTTTAATTTTCCGCTCTGCTTATTTTAATCTTACATAATCAAGGACAACAAAAAGTGCTTTGCAATTAATTGTTCAGGTTCAGCAGATTTAAATCATTTGATTTTTTTTTAATCATTGATTTGAGTAAAAAAAAAATTGAATTTTTATCCTTTATTTAATTTCAATTGAAGTAAAATTAACCTAGTATGGTATGCATGTTATTGTGAAATGTGATAAAGTTCTTGATTAAAAAAAAATACAGCACAGATCTGATAAATATAGACTTGAACCTAATCCTGAGATGCAGGAAGATGAGCTGTTCTATTTTTAGATTTTGTGCGTAGAAAAATATAGGGAGCTAAACTTGGATACAACTTCACTATTTGCAATGCATTACAATGGGACATTCTCTTGAAAAAAAATAATAATTAGTTTTTGTATAAAGCGTTGAATTCTATGCCCTACTTGCTGATTTGGATTGGATTTTGGGTTTATTGGCGCAAGGACCAATTTGGTCAAACTGCGCCAAAACAAATATAAAAATAAAAAAAATGTCCTTTTGTCATGTCAAAAAAGCAACATGAAACATAAAACAATGACATGAATTGTAAAAACTATAATTTGTCATAAAAACCAATGGCTTTGATGAATTTAAAAATGCGAGATGCATCGCAATGGTCAGATAAAATGTCACGAAGTGAAAGATGATTCTGACCAAAAGCGGTCGTAAAATGATGACGATGGTGCGAACAAGTAAAAGCATGAGCAATGGTAAATGGACTTTGACAATGAGGGCACTGCGGTTGACTCTCTCGTAGTAAAAGATATGATTGTGTGATGCGACTGTGTCCTATGCGTAACCGGGCAAGCAGAACTTCCTCCTTTCGGTTAGTTCTGCAGCTCGAACGCCAGTGGCCAAGTGTGGGCTTGATGGCATGAAGTTTATTATTAGTTTGATTGTTCCAATGATCCGGCCAGCGGCGATGCATCACTTCCCGGAGGATTGAGAAGTGGTCACTGGCAGGTACCAAAAGGCTATTATCAATGTTAGTTGTTGTTGTTCGAGCTGCGTTGTCTGCTTTTTCGTTGCCCGGTATTCCTACATGACTTGGTACCCAGTAAAATTTTACTGTGGTACCGTGATGAATGAGGTGATGCAGTTCATGAAAAATGGCATGAATGAATGAATGAGTGTGAAAAGTGAAGGAACACAGTGCTTGCAATGCGCTGAGAGAGTCGCTATAAATGATGCATCGTCGGTGGCGTTTGCGTCGTATATGACGTAGAGCCTGAAGGATTGCGTACAGTTCTGCCGAATAAATAGAGAATGTGTCGTGAAGTTTGAAAGATGTCTCCTCACAGCAGATGTAGGCACAACCGACATGCCCAGGGCTCTTGGAGCCATCGGTATATATGGGGAAGTACCTATTGTACCTATCCCTGTGCCTGAAGAATATCTGTCGATATATAACATCTGCTGTGGTGGCTCTGGGGTATAACGATAATGAAAGAGAGACATCTGGCAGAGACTGCTCCCATGGTGCCAGTTGCCAAGCAACTGGGGCCACACGACTGATGTCTATTTGTATTTCTTCTACAAGTGCCCTCATACGAAGACCGTAAGATGGAACACATGAAGGTCGAGCAGCAAAAAGTCTATGAAATGGCGGATTGAAAATGGCATTATGAAGTGGATGACCTGGCAAAGACTTCATTTTGATATGATATTTCAAAGAAAGTTGTTGGCGTCTTGATGTCAGTGATGGCTCGTTGCATTCGACATAGAGGCTTTCCATGGGAGAAGTTCGGAAAGCTCCAGAGCAAATGCGGAGAGCGAGATGATGAATTGAGTCGAGCACACTCAGATAGCTCCGAGGTGCTGACCCAAGGGCGTAGCGAGGGGGGGGGGGACTTGGGGGTCTGGTCCCCCCCCCCCGAAATGTGAGAAAATGACCGAAAAAAGGGAAAAAGATGGCCAAATCCATTGTTCTGTCACTTTGGTCCCCCCCCCGAACGAAATTTCTGGCTACGCCCCTGTGCTGACCCGTATACAATGGAACCGTAGTCGAGCTTTGATCGTATTAGAGCTTTATATAAGTGGAGGAGCGACTTACGGTCTGCTCCCCATGATGTAGAAGAGATGACCTTCAAGAGGTTCATCGTCTTCATGCAACGAGCTCTCAACTGTGAAATATGAGGTTTAAATGTAAGTTTCTTGTCAAATGTAATGCCGAGGAATTTTGTATTCTCTACAATAGGTATTTGACTATTATTTAAAAATAATTGTGGGTCATCATGAAGCTCACGACGCCGGCAAAAATGCACAGCGACGGTTTTGTCAGCGGAGAAAGAGAAACCGTTATCATGAGCCCACTTGCTGATCTTGTTGAGTGCGGTTTGTAATTGTCTCTCGGCTGACCTCATATTCACTGATTGATATGATATCAACAGATCATCCACGTATAGTGCGCTAGTGACTGACAACGGGAGTTGGTTCAACACCCCGTTGAGTCTTAAAATAAAAAGTGTTACACTTAAAATGCTACCTTGAGGTACACCTTGTTCTTGAATTTGGGGAGCTGATAACGTGCTTCCGATCCGTACCTGGAAGATGCGGCGAGCAAGAAAGTTCTTAATGAAAATGGGCAAGTTGCCCCGCAAGCCGCAATTATAGAGGTCGGAAAGAATTCCGTGCCTCCATGTACGATCGTAGGCCTTTTCTATATCGAAAAATATAGCTATCATATGCTCCCTCTTTACGAATGCTTGTCTTATTGATGTCTCAAGGCGTAACAGATTGCATGTTGTGGACCTGAACCGTCTAAAGCCGCTTTAATGTTTAGAAAAAATATTGTTAACCTCAAGGTAGTGCATAAGGCCATAGTTTGCTGATTTGAAATAATAGATTTTGTACCCAGGGTTCATCGTTAAGGCGTCCATAATTAAAAGACCCTATTTTATAGTGTACAGGCGAAACCAATCATCAGAAAATTGTGAAATTTCGTGGACGACTTCGTGCAGTGATGGGAATTTGTTTCGGGGGGGGGGGGAGATAAGTTGCACATGTCGCCACCAGAGGGTGTTTTATTAAGAAATGACACATTTAGGCAAACGTTTACAATTTTCTGCAACAAGACATGTTCCACATGATGGTCACAATTTCAGATACCATGTGAAATCGCAAGTTGGCATGTTCCATAACTGACCTAAAAATGCGCGGGAAATGTTCAGCACGTGGCGTGACATGCTCCTTTAAGGTCAGGTACTTGGATTGCCACGACTTACCAGATGTTCCAAATGCCTCCAAAGCCAAAAATCGCATAGATTAAGGTCCGGGGATCAGAGAGGTCATAGTTAGGGAAGTGCCGGCTGATGACCAGGGCCGTCTAAAGATCATCATGATGGGGGGGGGGGGGCCAAGTGGTTTTTCTGAGGCGCCCTACCTTGTAAATTCTAGAGGATTTCAACCGGATCTCATTTTTGTGAGGTGCCCCGGTGGGCCCATGCGTTACGACGACACTGCTGATGACACGTTCTTCTGTAAAATGTGTTTTAAGAACAATCTTAACAGACACTGCAATGTGTGGATGACCTCCGTCTTGCAAAAAGATTGTGTCCGCAAGGCAGTGACGTGCTTGCAAAGCTGGAATAATTTCATTCTGCAACAGCAATGCATATCGCTTCCCGGTGATTAAACATGTTAGCGGCATGGCTCCCACAATGGGTGGGCTGACAAGGCTCCGGCCCTGGGAGGATTTTAATCCTTTTTTTTTCCACGATATAATTTCATCATAAAGATGTAGGGGCCATGGTCACTGGACCTGTAGAACGTCTCTTCGTAGAAGTAGGGACCGAGAATAAATTGTGCAGTAAATCCACACCATACCGTCACTTTTGGTGAATGCAACGGAACCCCCAAGGTAGCGTGCGGATTTTCTGGTTCCCAAATTCGGCAGTTGTGAGTATTGACTGCACCATCCAAGTGAAAATGCCCTTCTCGTCTGTCCAGAGGATATTCCAAGGCCATTCTGAATCGACCTCAATGCGAGCTAGAAACTTCAGTGAGAACCGGAGTCGAGCGTCATAATCATGTGGAAGCAACCGCTGCACAAGTGAAAGTTTGTACGGATAATATCGGAGGATATACACTCATGTCCATAAATTAAGGATACTTCAGAATCACACGGAAATCGAAATCTAAAGTAAAAATTTCACCTGTAGAATTATCACACACATCTGCAAGAATGATATGCAAATTTCAGGAAGCCACCAGATGATGCCGATAGTACGTCACAATGACGAGAGTGTAAGAGGGGGGTATATAAGGAATGGTGGCAAAGACGTGAAATTGTTCTGTAAGGCGCTCAGTGCCATAAGCGAATAGTTATGACACAGAGGACGCATGTGGGTGATTTTTTACGTGGTAGAATTATCGGTCGCCTGGAATGTGGGCGTACTCAGATGGAAGTATCCGAGGAACTTGGAATTGCCCAAAGTGTCATCTCTAGGCTTTGGCAACGATCCCAAGATAACGGAAATGTTGTCAGTAGACGTTACAGTACAGGTCCCCCCCCCCCGAGTTACAACGCCGAATGAAGACCGGTATTTGGCAGTAAATGCCTAAAGAAGCAGAGGGAGCACAGCATTCGACCTGTCTCGTCAGCTATCTGCAGTCACGGGTACCACAGTTTCAAGGCAAACCGTGTACAGACGTTTGGGAGATATTGGTCTATATGCTCGCAGGCCTGTCAGATGTGTTCCGCTCACGGCAACTCACTGTCGGCAGCGATTAGCCTGGACTAGAGAACATGCACTGTGGACATCGTCACAGTGGGCTTGTGTGATGTTTTCCGACGAGTCCAGGTTTAGCTTGCAGTCTGATTCACGTCGGACTTTCATATGGAAAACGCCAGGTACCCGTTATCACCAAGACAACATCATTGCTCGTTTGGGGTGGAATTATACTGGGTTCCAGAACAGATCTGCATGTTCAAACCGGAACCATGAAAGCCAAAATTTATCGGGACATCATTCTCGAACAACATGTACGTTTGTTTAGGGATGACATGGGCGCAGAATTTGTGTTTATGGATGACAACGCCCGTCCTCACGGAGCAAACATCGTAAACGAATGCCTTGAATCTGAGGATATAACCCGTATGGAATGGCCAGCATTCTTACCTGACTTGAATCCGCTAGAGCATGTGTGGGACATGCTTGGCCGAGGAGTTGCAGCCCGTCAACCATCTCCTACATGTGTACCGGAACTTCGGAGAGCATTGCTTGCTGAGTGGAGTGATCTTCCCGAGGATCAGATAGATAATTTGATACTCAGCATACCTAGGCATTGTACGGACTGTATTTCATCGCATGGGAGGCATACAATGTATTAACCATCATACCAACCATGTAATAGTAAGTTTGCTCCAGGGAGCAAAAGTCGTAGTTTTTATGAATGGTATCATACATACACCATCGTTTATGTTCTTTATCTTTTGTTTAACAAATGGGCTTTATGAATAAGTAACGTTTGTTTTGTTTCTGAACCTTTATTTGCCGGAGCTGGCATTATCCTTAATTTATGGACATGAGTGTATATCTGCATGATCTCATGAACATGGCCTGGGGGTCTATTACGCTCATGTCGTTATGTCCGCGTTTCAAACGTGTTTGGGGTTTGCGGTGCATTGTGGGATAGATTTACGTCACCATCGCTAAAGGTTGATTTTTCTCACATCGTTACTAGCGATTTTCGTTATCGACATCGCTACGTGAAACGTTAACTAACGAGAACCGGAGACCACTCGTTATGTTCGCGTTACGGAAATAAACATGGCCGCTCGCGCGTACATTTTTCGATGGTGAGAGCAACGGAGACAAATTAGTTAGAATTGGAAATTATTCATTCATTATTAATTTATCAAGTTGTTCATTATAATGAATAATAATTCTCTGAATTACATTACTTAATTTAGTAACATGATTTAGAGACAGCATTATCGTTTAAAATGTTATCTGTACACATACTGATTGGAAAAAATTATTCATAGTGGTAAATCGTTATAAATTATTATACTCGGTACAAAGATAAATCACTCTACACAACGTTATTATTTTTTTAAATCTTGTATGGAAATGTCTTTATTCTAATCTTAAACTCATCTCAATATAAGAATATTATTTAACTGGTAAATCTCTCTATCGCGATGTTTTCAAGACATTTTGAAATTTGCTCAATATTTTTTTTACATCTCGTTCAAAATCGACGTCAATATATATTTAAACGTCTCCAGATTTTCCCCTTCTTAATTCGTTTAATAACATTGATATTTTGTAATATGAATTAAGTGTTGCTACTTTCTGTGCAGTACACAGAAGTGTAATGCAGTAAACACCATTACACACACACTATACTCTGTACACTATAAAAAATCAAAGTAAATTTTTTCTAATCCTTGAGTGCATTTTCTGATCGGAGTATAAAAAAGATGTCAACAACAATGTAAATTTGGTGGTACTTCATTTTCATGTGTGAAACAAGAAAACCAATTTTCTAATTAATGATGTAAATAAAAGGTTACTTGTTCTTGACTTAATATCAAGACGGTAGATAAATGTGTTAAAAACATGGTAAGATATATTTTTGATAGTCGTTTTGGAAATTCATAACATCATTGAACTTCAATAGAAAATCATTTTTTAAACGTAATAATTTAGAAAATTTCCCCGCGCCAGTATCATGTGCGTGCATAGCCTACCTTTTTCTCAAATATTTGATGAAAATAAAAAAAATCCGGATGAATTAAAAAAAATGCAGCTTAGAAAATTAGGGACAACCAACACACACTAACGCGTACAAATAAATAAAATAATAATAACGCACGTGCTGCAGCACTCGTTGATAGTGATGATGATTATCAGCAGCGGAGAAAATTATCCGATTGGTCCATCCCTTTCGGAGCTAACGCAACTCTCGGACCAGGGAGTTTTTCGTAAAATAGATAACGACATACCGCTGGTTGCTGAGAAAAAAATCAAGTTTTTGACGATGGTCGCCGAGATTTGCGTTATGAGGCTTAAGACGCCTTCACTTGTATTAAGGAGTTCTAATGAGGCTCGTTGAGAATTTGCGTTAAGGGTGTGACGTCACTAACGACCTCGCTGTATAACGACGTGAGCGTAATAGACCCCACCTGAAGCGAAACCTCCTGTCTGCGTCTATAGAAACGGGTTTTCTCAAAGCTGCATTAAGACCTTTCAAGCGGCTTTGGGGTTTTTTTCCTCTTCCAGGACGAACAGCCAACGATCCTCCGGTTTTAACACACATTGGACCTTTTCGAATCTTCTTCCAAGTCCGATATTTCCGTAGAGCTGTTACTGCTGTTTTTGACCAAGAAAGAACAATTTGACCAAGAAAGCGCGATCTCGTAAGCTTATCGTCATTGTGAGCAGCAAACACATCTCGGGAGAAACAAGATCTCCCGAATGTCTCTAGGTTTTATAGCAGCTGCTGCTTGACATCACATAAATTTATACGTTTACTACAGGTATTCAAAGTGAAATGCCCTCTGGTGGCAACAGGTGCAACTAATCTCCCCCCCCCCCAAAAACAAATTCCCATCACTTTATGAAGTGCTCTACAAAATTCCACACCTTTCTGATAACTTGATTTCGCCTGTACGCTACTTTAAAATAGGGTCTTTTAATTATGGATGCCTTGTATATCATAATATATATATATGATATTTTCAGTTGAATGTATCAAGATGTATAATTGTACGATATTTTCACGATTTAAATATCATTGAATTTACTCATGAATTCTTTGATGAATTCTCATGAATTTTTCAATCAGAAATTGGTTTATCAGTAAATAAATAGATTTGTTCAAAAACAGATTTATTCAGTCTGGAATATTTTGATAATTTTATTTGAGAATGAATCAATATTTGAACTGAAAATTTCAAGCCCTTCTTGAATGAAAATATCTAACCCTTTTCAACTGAAAATATGAAACCCTTCCCGAATGAAGATATCAAACCATTCTCACACTTTACATATATGTCAAAAATATCAGATATAGCCTACATATGCAAATATTGAATATACATTAAAATATCGGATGCGAGATAAGAGAGTAAGAAAGGCTATTTAAAATACTTTTTTATTAACCTGTAGCGCGTTTTTCGTTATTCTATTTATTTTTAAATAAAACACATTTTTTTCCTCTCCCTAGGAAGATTATTGATAATATTGAGGGAAGAGGAAAAGATTATTCTCGTTCTTGATTTTTTTTTTCAAATATACTCTTGGTTTCAGAACAGGTTTTCGAGACCGTTTGCTAAATGGAAATTGGGGAGGGGGGGGGGGAGATATATCTGAGTAGATATTCCTCTAAAATTAAATCCTCTGTGAAATTTTTCTTATGTACGACCCCTCAAGCAAAGACAAGCATAGAAAAAAAGGGAAAAGAAGATTGAGTGAAAAACATGTTTTTATCTACTTAGGGGTCATTCAAGTATTACGTAAGCATCGAGGGGGGAAGGGGTTTCGGATTTGATCACGGGGTGGGGGGTTGAAGGTTGCTTACGTCATCAACCATCCTTTTTTGAAGATATGAAATATTCTAAGCTGCTGACGAAATTTTGCTGACAGAGGGGGGGGGGGGGGGTTTCCCAAACTTTTTGTTCCTTCGCCCCCCTTCTTCATAGAAATTTTTCTCTCATCGCCCCCCAACTCAAGTGAACCCATAGGATCCTATGTTATACCCGTGGCTTCTATCGCCCCCTGGACCTTTCCATCACCCACCAGGGAGCGATATTGCCCACTTTGGGAAACACTGGTCTAGAGCATAGTCTCCCAAACTTTTTGTTCCATCGCCCCCTTCATCAGAAATTTTTTCCTCTCATCGCCCCCTAACTCAAGTAAGCCCATAGGATCCTATGTTAAATCAGTAGCTTCTATCGCCCCCTTGGACCATTCCATCGCCTGCCCACTTTGGGAAACACTGGTCTAGAATTTGCTAGTTTTTTTACCAAAATTCATTGAATCTGTGGAATAATAAAAATGTGTAAATTATTAAGCAACATCATGCAAGTTGGAAACACTTAATAAATGCATTCTATTATTATGCAAGAAACAATCATGTGTTCAATATTATGTTCAAAAAACATGTCAATAGAATATGTTTTTCATTTAGTTGATGGTGAAGGACCCTTTGGTTGTACATCGAGTGAATTGAGGAACACTGCACCATATGTGCAACTAAGTCGCCACCAGGTATTTACTTTAGTGGGGGGGGGGGAGCCCTCGTTAACAGAAGCCCTCTACAAGAAGAATGATCCCAAATAACTTCATGCATTAACAATGACCTTTCATGCTACATAAGCAGATTTTCTGTGTTCTTATTTCTTACTTATAGTTTGTTAGTTTATTTATTAATGCAGAATTAAATTTGAGAGATTCAAAAAAATATTTTATAATTTAAAACAATGAAAAAATCATGTTTTTTTAAAAATTTAAATCATATCTTGATTTAAATTTGTTTTTTTATTAAAATTGACTGGTTATTAATTGAAACAAATCTTGTTAATCATTAAAGATGCATATTTTCATATCGCCCAACTGTTTTCTTCCCTTAATCTCTGAAATTTAATTCAGTGTTAATGAATAAACTAAACAAACAAACTACAAGCAAGAAATATGAACACCAAAAATCTATGTTTATGTAACGTGAAAAATAGTTGAGCCCAAATTAACCTCATGGATTAAAATTTTTTTTTGTAGAGAAAAGTGTTTTTATTCATGAACCCCCCCCCCCCCCCACCTTCCCTATTAAAGTGAATGAGTGGAGACAATTCAGTATCACAGCCACAGTATTCTCAGCCGCCTCGTTGGGCATTTTGCCTGTTGTGGCGTTGTATTTGTATATGGTGCAGACATTGCAATTCACTGGATGTACAACCAAAGGGCCATTCAGCACCAACTAAACAAAACAAATTCTATTCACAACATTGTTTCTTACAAAATTTGTGGATGGATGTGTTTCCTACTTGCATGATGTTACTCAATAATTTAAATCTGTGGAATTATAAAAATATGCAACAAGTTTTTGTTAAAAAAAAAAAAAAAAGAGCAAATTCGAAACAAAAAGTGAAAAAGTCCAATGATATTTATGTTGGTACACATTCTTTAAAAAGTAAAATTTTTTAATTATTTTGAATCAACAATTAGGGCATAGAATTCAAGGCTTTACATAAAAATTTCTCTTTTCAATTTTTTTTTTTTTTATCGGGGGAACCCTAGTGTCCCATTGTAATGCACTTGCAAATACTTAGTGTAAGTATAGCTAAGTTTAGCTCCCTACATTTTTCTGTAATTTTTTCCATGCACTGTACCTGGGGAATGCGTTTGTCTATATTTACCATAGGGAGATTGCATTATAGATTATATTATATAGGGCCTACGTTTAAATGATAATTTTACCACATCAATAACATGTGTACTTTGTATTCAGGTTACTTTTACTTTGATATCATTGAAGTTATGTAAAGGAACAATGAAATTTAAATCAATGATTTTTTTTTTACAAAACCAAATGATTTAAATTGACTTACCCTGATTTAATACATATATATATATTTAAATTTAAAAACCCACGATTTTTTCATATCCTGCTCATGTTTCCACTTAATTCATCTAATCTATTGAAGCAAATATTCTTAAACTGTACAAAATTCTTCTGACATTTTTAATAAATCAAAATTTGCAGTAAATGAAGCAAACTAAAAATTTGAACTATCTGATTGTATAGTATTCGTCAAATAGAAATGACACTACAATGCACAGAACAGACGAGGTTCAAATCAGCCAATTCAATATTGGTGATTCTTAACTTTTGAATTCAAGAACATCGTCAAAGGAAAACATTTAATTCAAACTCTTATAAAAAAAGAAAAACTCTTTATTCAGTATGCCAAAAAAATAAATTTTTGACATTTCTTTCAATAAATTCATGTCTTCTTATAGAATGTACACATATAGATACTTTGTACAAAAGAAAAGAACATGCTCAAGTGACGATGAAAAAATATATTGTAGCCTCATTTGTATCAAAAAATTACTTTTAAGCTGCTCACCACATTGAATGAGATAGAGCTGTAAGCCATACCGAATGTGATTTTATGGTTTGGCCTACCTAGAGCTCCTTGAAACCCCCAGACTGACTCATCCACCATCTTTGAACAAAATATGACATTATTTATCACTATAGATCATAGTTTTCCAACCTTTTTTGTCCTACCGCCCCCTTCTTCAGAAATTTTTTTCTCCCACCGCCCCCCCAAAGCAATCTAACCCATAGAATCCTATGCTATACCGCCCCCCCCCCGGAACATCCCATCGCCCCCCCCCCCCCCGGGGGCGTTAACGCCCACATTGGGAATCACTGCTATAGATGATTGCTCTTCCCTTTTGCGTTTTTTTCACAAATTAGATGTCATTTGGAGCAGCAAAACCAGTTTTGCACAAAGATGGAGAATGATGAGTCTGCTCCCTATTCTAGACACCTCAGGTCTAGCTATGTTTTATATCTGCATGTATTGGATCATTATGTTTTAATGACAAAATTGGCTCCTTTTTGTGTTTTGGACATAAACCCACCAGCCCCCATGCACTACCTATGCCCAGTGGCATATTTACAGGGGTCTTAGTGGACTGTAGTTCAGGGCAGCAAGTTCAGAGGGGCAGGGAATTTGAAGAATGACTCACCAACAAAATCAGAATGGGAAAATTGTGGCAAAATTTATATAACTCTCAATAAATCCACCTCTGCCTAAGAACTTATTCCACAAGGGATTAAGTCATGGAGTGAGCAAAACAGTGACCTAGTTAAGTTTGCATGTTTGAGTGAGCAATAGCCTGACAGAGAGTGAGCGAGTAGGTGAATGACCAAACGAGTGACCTACAGACCGTGAACAAGCTTGTGCATGACCAGGAGAGTGACCCGCAGACCGTGAACAAGCTTGTGCATGACCAGAAGAGTGACCTACAGCGTGGGGGTCCAGTTAAAGTGTGTGCAAGCATGTGCGCGACCAAAACAGTGTGAAAGCACAAGTGACTTAGAGCATGAGAAAGCCTATGAATGATCAAACTAGTGACCTAGCATGTGCATGACCAGGTCAGTGATTGACCTTAGAGTGTGTGCAAGTATGCGAACAGGAAAGGAATGGGGAGACCAAGTGGGTTGTAGCACAGGGTGAGAAAATTTCAGGAAAGAATAGCCAAGAAAATTAGACTAGAATAGGAAAAAGGTGACAAAATTCGCGTAGCCCACAGAAGCGAAACAATAAATGAGCCTCTGCATCAAAAAATACAAGGGGGGCCTTAAAAATTTATATTTGCCCAAACTTATAAAGAACAATGCCTACAGATATAGTTTCCACACAGTAAAAAACAAATCACAGATATAAGCAAAGAATATCAAACACTTTCTGATACACTATGGGTCTTCAGAATTTAATCACACTGGCTGGTCTTAGGGCCGTCATTTCAACTTTTTCTGGGGGCAAAGCACATGTACTCAATGTATGTATACATTTGTGCATATATACCATTTTTAGTGTATTTTCAAAAGGGGGAGGGTAACGGCCCCCCCTAAATGACGGACCTGTGGCTGGTTACAGAATTTAAGGTGATCCCAGTTGCTCAGTGGAGTTGATGTAGTGCTCCAACTTGTGCAGACATACTTTTCTCCGCTCAGCAACTGGGAGTAATAATTTGGCAACCAATCTAAGAGAGATTCCCGGTCAGCTTGTTATTATACAAGTTTTATCTTTGATTCCTTTTTTACCGTCAGTATCGGGAAAAGCTCGCTGTGATGTTGTGGGGAATTCACTAATCTAATTGCATAGGTGCCAATTCCGAGACAAATAACCTGTAGCTGGTCATGCGAATTATTTTGTTGCTAAAAAAGCATGTCATGCAAATTAAGGGGACACAGGACTTTTGAACAATCAAAAAAATCAATTTTTTTTAGTTTTAAAAATTTTACAGATCTTCCTGAACATTTTGATATCTCACTTTTTGTTCTACGAGCAGTAGATATCGAAATAGATTGAAATAAGTGTGACATGAAATTCAAATTTTAAATGTTTAAAGGGACATTGAGCCACATGGCTTTATGTTTACCTCATATGTTTTACGTTCACAGTCTTTTGTTATAAGCTATTTCTGACCCATCTATATTTGAATTCACTCTTGTGAGGCTTTTTTTCCTTTTTCTTCATTGAGTTGAAGAAAAAAACTATTACTCACACTCTTTTGTTTGTTTACATATGCATGTGCCTCAGCGAGTCTATCATGTTCTTTTGTGTTACATTACAATTTAGTTTATAATTATTTCACTATTTTTTTGTGAGTGGTTATTTGTTAGCGTAGTTACTGTTTAGTGCAATCACCCTTTAATTAATCATATTAGAAACATATATGTTACATGAATCTAGATTGTGAGGTGGTTAAAGGAAAAATATCAAAGATGTGAATGTATTGAACATACTGAAAGATTTCAAGTTATGTGCCTACAACAGTTCATATCTTCAGTGAATATTATCAGTGTGATTGCAAACTTGACATTGAATATAAAACCATTTTCATGAAATGGAGGGAAAAAATTACATTGAAATATCACTGAAAACAATAAAGGCAATGCAAAATTCATATTTACATGTAGTGCTGTTGTGTGATTTGTTGTGAATTCCTGTGTTGTGATGATGGGCATCAGAAATAAGTTTAAACCTAGTGAATGGGAAAAACCTGATTTTCAAAATTTTTTTCTTCCAATCATAATAATATGTTATGCACTTGCATGTCTATGCAACCAGATTTGTTGTTGATGGTTGTCAAGAACTTTCTTGTCTACTTAAACTTTTGCAGACTTTGGACACATTAGTGGTTATTTTCTAAAACAAATTGTAATCATGTTTTTGTATCACTTACCACAAAATATATTCATGCTAATGCCACTATTCATATTAAAAAAAAAACAACATTGAGAATTTTTTTTTACCACAAAGTCAAAAATCAATGAGTCTTCGACTATTATGTCAACTAATCTCTTTTGTCAGTTTTCTTGGGTTAGTTGCTAATTCATCTCAAATATTACTCACAGAACACATTAAATGTATAATAAAGACTGCAAAATAAATTCAAGTGAATGATTGAGCCTCAATATTTTGCCAATCTGTGGCTTTTTGTCAACTTGCTGCATGTCGAGCATTTGAAGCAGCAGGCATCTCAAAGCACTAAAATGGCAAATTAAAGTATGAAAAAATGATGACGATGTTAAAAACTGATTATATTATTGAACATTGAGGCTATTCTCATGAATATGTATGGTATTAGGTTTGAGAAAAAAATAATTTCACCCAAAGTCCTACTTCACAATCTTTCAACGCGTTTTTCTCAAAACATCAATTCATGTCATTGCGTGCATGATATCTCATGAACTATGTTTCCTATTTACATGAAATTTGTCTGGTATGTGTCCCTTGCCTAGGCGCATAAAATGAACTAGAATGGTAGACATCCATCAAAATTTAAGTTTTGAAAAATTTCATAAAATTTAAAATTTTAAAATTTCTGAATGTTTTAAAATACTTTCACTTTACATATCTTAAAGATTCTGGTTCATTGCTTTAAAGAAACATTTTAGGACACAAAACAATTTTTTTTATGCAGAAATTCAAATTTAGGCAGATGAAATCGCACGTGCAGTGGTGGTGCTTGCAAACAAAAACATATCTTGCAAATTTGATGCATGCAAATCAAATTATACATACTGTAAATGTGACCCTTTAAAAGTTTGAAGAAATTAGGTAAATCAAGAATTTTTATATAAATATATGCTACATTCTTACTGCATTTCTTGACTTTCACGGGTCCTGTGTCCCCTTAAAGTGACTTGGTTCATACTCTTTGAAAGTAAAAAAATTCAAGAACTATTCAAGCACTTTTCCAGGCAAAATTTTAAAACTCAAGGACATTCATATCGCGGTTGATGAAAAAAAATAAAAACAGTAATTTTTTTACAAAAATTAAATTACTTGGAGTTTTTAATTTATATTCAACATTTACTCATTTTTGATTTTGAAATGCCAATTATTTAAAGCTATATAATTTTTTAAAAGAATTATAATTCTTATTTCAACTTGCAGACAATGTCAAGTTCTAAAGGTCTTGCTTTTGAAAAAAGCCACTGTAGTTCAGTATGCAAATAATATTTAAGCAGAAATCATTTTATGTTTGAAACAGTATTGAACTTTGCCTTCAATGAAAAAAAATTAAAAAGCATGTAATCGTATATCTAGGGTGACTATATGACCTGTATTTTCTGGGACATTCCCTTATTTTCATGTAATTTTGGCCATCCCAATTTGAATTTTTTCATGAAAAAATGTCCCATTATTTACTACAAAGCCTATTGAAGTTTTTATTCTTTACTGAAATTAAGTATTAAAATTATTTTCCTAATCCTATTTATATTATGATAATTATGACTTTAAATATTGTCATGTTTTAATGACCCCCCCCCCCCCATATAGAATCCATTTAAATCTTCTGCTTCAATGCAATGGTGCTTCATTTTCTGCTTTTTTTTTGGCAATTTTAGTAATAATTGGCAACTTTGCTTACCTTTGTTAACATTTTTGGAGACAATTGGCGATTTTCCCTTATTTTTATCAAGGAAATATGGTCAGCCCACATATATTCAACTGACATTCAATAGTTTGAAATATTTTGAAGCGATGCAATTTTTTGCTGTCATATTTTAGGCAACATCTTCTTAAACATAGAAATACCTCAGGTATGCGTGACCATATGTCCTGCTTTGAACATTGTCACATAATCATTGTACCCTTGTTGCTCTACACATTTTCGCCCTACTGGAATATGGTTTAGAGGGGATCGAGTTGGAGAAGAACAAAAATTTATGGAAGAAATTCACACAAAATGTTTTTCAAGCACTTATAAACCATTATTATTTTTTTCAAGGACTTTTAAAGACTTGAAAATGAACTTTTTTTTCAAGGACTGTACAAACCCTGCAGTGAAAATTAGGGATTTTTCGGAAATTCCATAGGGTGACCCTATGGCATATTTTTTTCCAAACATTAGTTTTTTTTCTGTAATTTTAATCATTCTCACTTTTTTGTAATAAAATAATGTCCATTTTTTTCAATGAATCTTATTTGAATTTCTAATGCTTCACTGATAAAAAAAAATTGACACATTATTTTACCAACTAGTAAATTATACATATTATAATTATGACTAAGAATTTTTATTTTGCATGTTAAACTTTTTTTATGGAACCCATTTAGAAACCACTGCGATTTGTGGTAGAGCTTCATTTCTCACCATTAATGACTTTTTTGGCAACATCAGCAATAACTGCCAATTTTGCTCACTTTCAGTATCATTTTTGGCGATAAGTGACTATTTCCCATATTTAGAATCCTGATTCTTCATATTTTTCTGGAAGAAATATGATCACCAAATTGGTCAGCCAGGGAAAGAGGAATTTTCTTTTGGGATTTTTCATTTTTGTGAAGCACGATTTGGGGATTTTTAAGGAGTTTTCTATAGAAATACGAAAATTTGGAAGAACCTGGTTTTCAACTGGAATATTTTGATAAGGATAAAAAAATCTGCAGGCAATTAGAAGCATTGGCACCTGTGTAATTGGATTTATCCTGTTTCAATGATGTTTTACTTACAATAAATTAAACAAAATATTATATTGTTAGTTAGAATTATTTTATGAAGAATTCCTGAGAAAAAGATTATGACTAATTAAAAAAGAAAAAATTGTATTGTTGGCAGAGAATAAAATAAAGGAGAGAAAGCTAACAACTCAATCTTGGCAATCCTTATGATAGGCACGAAGAAGAGAGAGAAATGATTGTGATTGGATGAAACCAAAAAGAAATTAACTGCTCATTAAAATGTGAAATTATTAATGATACCCTCTCCCGTCATTCATTGGTGCATTGGCTAGACTCGACAATCCCAATGACTTGGTTGAAACTCATTTTTTGGATGCCGTCAACAACAGAAGGAATGAATTCTTGAGTTTTCTTTCTGAGCTTTTTTGTTTCAACTGTCACAAAGGATCCAATTTCCTCGAGATTGCTACCTTCCATTGGCATCACAATGACATCACCGGGTTCGGAAGCTGCGCTACTAACACTCCAATTTTCTGCAATTGTCAGCTGTTCCATTGCAGACATTGAAATGCTTCTGGAAGAGTTTGAAGCTGCTGCTTTTTCATTATTTACATTTGCAGATGATGTTTTTGAGCATTCCGTTATGGATGGGGGTTCATTTGATTCATCTATCATAAGTTGCTCTTGATGATTTTCATCATCAGAAGAGACAGAGGAACTATTATTTTCATCATAATCATCACTGTTAAAGTGTTTAGGTCTTCTTATGATTCTTCTCGGTCTGCCTACAGCTAATGAAGCCACTTCACGACTCAAAGTTTCTCCCTCTCTCTGATTTCTTTTGGAGTCCTTAAGAAGGAAATCATCATCACAATCATAATCGTCATCATCACACGAGTCTGCATCAGACTCAATATTTTTCACCTTTTTCTTTCGTTTCATCTCGGGGTTAGAAATTTTAAGATTAAAGCCAATTTTTCTGTGGCAATTATTATTTGGAACTGGACCAACTTTTGTTTTTCTCTTAGTCCTCCTTCCGGATGAACTAGACTCAAAGTTAGATTCGTTGCCCGAATCGGTAGATGCTTGTTTTCTTTTATTTGTTTTCTTCCGGGACTCATGATCAGAGATTTGATTACAACCTGGAACTTGGTTTTGAGGATCTACAGATTCATCTCCAGGTATAACATTTTCCAGATCTGCACAATGTCCAAGTTTTTTGTGTTCGACAGACAAACCATTAGCCAATGCTTGGCTGATGCATCCATCAGTATTTATTACCTCTAATTCAGATGCAGTTGGTACAGAATCGTCATCACTGGTAACAACTTTTTTTGAAATTCCTAAACAACAAAAATTAAAATTAAAAAAACCTGGCATTTTCACAGCAAACAAAATTGTTTTTTCTCACAAGAATGAAACAAGACATTTCTACATAACCACTACAGATGTTTTTGAATGATTTCCAGGATACTCTAATCAGTGGATTTAACAGTTTCTCGAAGTGATGAGTGTTTTTATTTGTGGTATTTTCGTATTTATTTACTTGTGGTGTTTTTATTTGTATTATCCTAACAAGATTTAAGAAATTTAAATAAAAAGTGAGGCAAAACTGTGAGTTATCACTCACAGTGTTGAAACCTCGCATCCAAGTGGTGCAGTGATTAGATGCTCATCTTCCACTATAAAGGTTACTGTCAAAGTCCACGGGTTCGAATCCAAGCAAACAACATTAGAAACAAGTTCTTTACCTACCAAGCCCGGGGCAACCACAGATAGACTGAGCCTTCATTTCCCACCCAACTTCACTAGCTGGAAATTGCTGTATGGCAATATATGATCAGCGTTGTTGTGCGGTAAAGTAGTGTTGAAACCTACATACTTTGGTACAAAATTTCTAGTGTAATATAGATGACGAAAATAAAGACAAGTATAACAAACTTAAATGTGTATTTTGTTAAAGATAGAATCATTTTAATAACAACAGAAAACAACAATCACTTGAGTGATCCCTTCAGTTAACCCGAAATCTTTCGAGAATTGCAAAGGACATCTGATGTCTATATGATATGTGCATACAGTTCTTCTATCCAATGAGAAGCCTCATACATAAAATGCGGCACGGGCAGCATTTTGAGCCCAGTTAATGTAGAGATCACAAGGTCTATACCCAAAATAAAGCTTTTGGCCCATTTTTGCACAAGTGGTGTGAAATAACAGCTTAGGACTCCAAAGTCAGACACAAGCAGAACAACTCAAATATCAGACGCGAAGAAAAATAGCTAGGATGATTTAAATACTTACTTGGCATGATTTATATTAAAATTTATATGAAAATTAATAACCACAATATAAAGACCACATAACCAAAAGAGAAATGAATGCTTGTGCTAACAGACACATAATTAGTATAATCTGGGCAGCAACTAGGGGGGAGCAGACAGGTCTTGGGCCCAGGGCACTGGACCAGAGGGGGTGCAAATTTTATTCTCAAACCTCTCCTTCAACATTACAAGGGGAGCCAAAATGCACACTTGCCCAGGGTGACCAAGCATCTAGTTGCGGCCCTGAGTGCAATATTGACTCTCTGCTCAGATGACATTGTAATGTCTAAACCTATATAATGTGTATGTATTTACGCATTAATAAACTTATGTAATCTTGTCATTTTTAAACAATGATTATTATAATTAGTTACAAATCACAGGTAACAAAATCAGAAAAATTTGGGAACCTCAAAGTCACCTTAAAAAAAAGAGCATTATGGGAAAAATTATAATTACATACACATGTCCCTTGTTTCATGTAGTCTGATTTTAAGTAACTTTACTATAACACAATTTTGAAATGATTTTAAATGTGTGTGTGTGATTAAATTAAATCATTTTTTAATGATTACAACCTGCGGAATTTGAGTCTATGAGTTTGACATTAATCCTGAAAACAGATGTCAAATTAAAGATATAACATAGTGAAAATAACAAAATCCATTGAATTTTATGATTTAAATGAGACTAATGCGGGAAAAACACTCAAATCCAACTCTCACTAATCAACATCTTTTGATAACATTGACAATGCTATCAGAACTTTAATCAAGTAAAAAGATTTTAATGAAACTAGAATTGCCGCATTTGCAAGGGATAATCAGAACTCTCAGGCAATTCTCCTGCTACTGAAGTTTTCATAAATAGACAAAGAATATTTCTTGTCATCTGAATCGTGACTGTTACATAAAAAAGTTATCACTAGGCTCTTCAGGAAAGAAAACACCCACACTCACTAGAATCAATCAAAAATATCAAACGCAGTAGTAAAAAGTATAAATTAAAAATTCATTCACATAACTTAAATTTAAGAGTTTTATTTAAAAGTTTGAATAATCAATTCATTCAAAAAACTTTTTTCTGCTGGAAGTTGGATTCATTTTTTCATCTTTCTAAAGATAACTCCCCTACACTATTGCACCCATGTTAAATTCAACTCACTTTACACAATTATTTTGTGGAACCAATTAATCACGTAAAGCAAGGAATGCCTGCATTCAAACTCAGGAAGAGAAAGTGCACAACAGACCAAGTAATAACATTTTGTGTGTGTGTGAAAAAATGTTGTTGATTAATATTATTTTATTCTCATAAGAATATATCATACATATGCAGGAGAGCGAATTTTCGCTCTCCTGCACATACATTCAAATATTGATGACCAAAAATGACCTATTTGTCAAGGAAAATAATGATAACTATACTGGCATTATATGTGTTTGTAAACATCTTACTTTTCCTTCTCTTTTTGTTTTGTTCAATTATTTTGTCATCGATACCATCTTTATTTGCTCTTGGTCTTCCTATGCAGAGGAGAAAAATACAGTGAAAACTATTGCTCATATTATAACGATTATATATTATTAATATTGCAGTGAAACCTCCTGTAAAGACTATCTACCATTTCAGATCTTGGTTTGATTAGTCTGCTGTTTGTAAAAACATACTGTTACGAAAAATATCGTAGCACAATTAGTAAAAATCCCCTCAAACTTGCCGATGTCCTGTTGCCAAACGAAAAATTGAAGGCAAGACGCAAAACATCCAGATTTTCCTGGAACATTGATTTTCTGCCCGTCCAGTGGTGCTGCCAACTTAGAAACTGTAAAACGAAGTTTTCTGGAATATTCATTTTTCTCAAAGATTTGACCGTACCTATAAATAGTGAGGTGATCACAAGAGAAGATAGCGAGAGTTGTTGGATTTCACATTCGAGAAGAGAACTTTGATCTGGTTAATGTATATATCTCTGCTTGTAAATACATGTAAAAATTGTTGTTCTGTGAATAAATTTGTAATGTCCTGCAAAGTTTTTCCATCCTCTGCTTATTTCAAGGATTTGTGAGAAATTATCCATGGAACAATACATTTCTAAGAACGAAAGAATAAAAAAGTAACTGCAGTGGTGGGTTGGTAAGATACGGAGTTAAAGGTGGGAAGAGTTCATGGTACACGGGTACAAACCCATCCACCTCCAGATAATTACACTTTTTTCAGCCGCTGTGGTGGTCGAGTGGTTATAGTGACGGACTCGCGATGCGAGGATCCGGGTTCGAACCCCACAGTGGTGGTCGGCTGAAGTTGGTTTTCTGTGGTTCCCAACTTCAAGGCGCAAATGCGAGCCGATCTCCCCGTTAAAAAGTCTCGCCACAGAGAGCAACAGTCCTACAACAATAAATCATTCAATCATAACACTTCACTCATAGTTAGAAAAACTGGTGGCAGATGGCAGCACTACACATAATTACACAGCATTACAGAGAAACAAAAAAACTTCACGTCAGGTTTCACTATACGTACACGCACATTCCCGCATGTACCGATTCGTTGGGGGTTCCGCGGGGGGGGGAGGGTGAGGTGTGGGCGGGGTACATGTGTGGTGTAGCAGTAGTAGGTAGGGCCTCCAAAAAATGGCTCGGAGATCCATGATGTTCTTAAGTCAGCCACCTCGTTGGGCAATTTGCCTGTTGTGGCGTGGTATTTGTACTTGACCAATATAAACAATTCACCCCAGAAAGCACATTCTTCTGCGTCATATTACCCAGAAAACCAGAAAATGCACCCCCTATACACAAGTTGAATGATGACAACACCCTGTGGGTCAAACGGGAAAATCAAAGAAGCACACATTAGATATCACTGGAATCCCGCTCTCTTGAAAGGTCTATATTCCATTTATGGAACATGCATTTTTGAAAGCAAGTAGCATGTTCACGTGTAACCGTACAAAGAACTTTGATATATCAAGTGGTATAGAAACACGCAAAATAATTTTCAATTCACTTCAAAATTGAAATTTTGGCAAATTTCAATGAAATGGGAAAAATGTCAAATTTCAAAATTTTGTCAAAAGGTTTATATTAACTTAAAGAAAAGTGTTTCCAAAGTTATTTAAAAAAATATTTGGAATTGTCTTCTACATACAATAAAGAATTGGAAAAGGGTTAAAACTGTGTTAGAGGATTTTGGACTGAAACAATGTAAATTACGCTCCCCTAAGTGGATATTGAGATTTTTCATTGGTTTTCTTTTCCATCTATTTGCACAGCACGAGTAACAGACATATTTGTGATGAAAATATACCTGTTAAAAGCTATACATAGGTAATATTGTGATAAAGTACAGAGTAAACATATTTAATGAAACTATTTTGTTATATTTCATATGACCCCCCAGATAAATGGATAAACTGTTGCATAGTAAACTTAATTCCACTAACCTGGTCTTGCACTACCAGTACACTTCTTTTTCTTTGAAGGTTCTTCTGTGGGAATAAGATTGCACAATTCTTCGATCTCTAACTCAAATTGTTCCATGTCAAAGGTATTTGGAGAGCCTTTGGTTAAAAAAAAATAAAAATAATAGAAATAAAAAGGCACATGGTGATGACGATGTAACAACAATTAAAAAAAAAAAATTGTTTGCTCTTTTATATCGATGCTACTTGATAACTGAAATGAACTCACTCAATATCTTGTCAACAAGTGATCTATTCTGTTTTTCTTCTTTTTTAAATTTCATCTAATGGAGAATTAAATAAGAAAAAAAAATCATATTTTTCCAATATTTTTTCAAAAATGATACTGATTTCATTTACTGATATATGATTTACTTTATGTAAAAAATAAATTTGTTGATCAATTCCCATCAAAGGAATTTTTTTACAGCAAGTTTTGTGCAGTTAATGAAAAATTTACGAATTATGCAAAAATCACATCCTGTATCATTTAGCTTGATTCTTCATATTGTTGCGTACAAGAGGGATTTTCAAACTTTTCACAGCTTCCTTGAACTCCCAAAATCAGCGTAAGCCTCTCTATATTTCAATCAATGTAATTCTTTAAAAAAAAGGAGAGGTGCTTACCTTCAAATAAATTACTATTTTCAGTCATTATGTGCTGTGAACGCCATTTTTGCCATTGAAATATTTATACACTGCTCAAAACAATTAGGGGAGCAAGCAAAAAAGTGAAGAAAACCGTGCGAGACAGCCACGTATTGGCATACAATGGATAGTACACGCGTATCAATGCGCAATACAGAAAAAAGACGTAAAAAAATTTAGAATTAAGCTTTCATTCTTTGAAAATATGGAAAAAACATGAAAAGATGATTTAGGGCAACAATTTGGTTACATGTAAACGATAAAAAAAAGTACTGTTTAGACATGATGCATGAGTTTTAATAGGGCGTGTGGTCTCCTCGAACAGCTAAGACTGCTGCACACCTGTTTGCCATGGATGCGATGAGGTTATCGATTAGACTTTGGGGAATACTGTTCCACTCCTCAAGAAGTGCAATCTGCAAGTCTCGGACAGTAACAGGCGGCCTTGGTCGCGCAGCAATGCGTCGTCCGAGCATGTCTCAAACATGCTCGATTGGATTCAGGTCAGGAGAGCACGCTGGCCATTCCATACGCTGTATTGTTTCAGCTTCAAGCATGTTCTCCACCAGACGAGCTCTATGCGGTCGGGCATTATCATCCTGGAAAACAAAGGAATCTCCAATGGCTCCAGTGTAAGGGATGACATGAGGTCGCAGTATCTCGTCTGCGTACCTTTGGGCCGTCAGACTGAATCGGGACTCGTCTGTAAACAGCACTTGGCTCCAATCATGTTGCTCCCAATCTCGATGTTCAGCAGCCCATCTTCTTCGGGCCGCACGGTGGCGTGGGGTCAACGGAATGCAGACCATTGGCCTACGTGCATAGAGCCCTCCCTCATGAAGCCAATTACGTACTGTTTGGGTGGACACCCTTCGTCCTGTTGCCAAGAGCAATCGTCTTTGCATCTGCATAGCATTCTCTGTTCTGTTTCGACGGGCTGTTAACCGTATATACCGGTCATCAGTTGCTGTAGTGGCGCGTGGCCGACCTTGCCCTAGTCGACGTCTAACATTTCCTGTTTCTTGGAATCGATCCCACAGCCTTGCAACAACACTTCTGGCGACTCCAACAGCGTCCGCGACACTACGTTGTGTTTGCCCGGATTCCAGTCTGCCTATAACACGCCATGCCATGGATTCCGGTAAATCACGTTGTTGAGACATCCTCAAGTCACCTTGTCTCAAAAAAAAAAAATACTGCGCAATTGAATTTCACAGTTATGGCAGTAAAACAGACGTTTCTGCAACGTCCCGATTTCTGCCCTTGTCTCCTTTTTCTGGTTTTCGACGTCATGAACTTTGATTTGCATATGAAGTTTTCTTCTTCCGTTTCCTGCTAGGCTTTAAATTATGGATGATTCATTTTATGTTACTTATCGGTATACATCTTTGCGTAATTTTGTTAAAACCATGTGCTTTCCTAATTGTTTTGAGCAGTGTATATTAATAACATATAAATACTATTATTGAAATATATATTTTTTAAATTGACACTCAAACATACTATCATGGCCAACAGTTATTTATAACTGTACATTAAAGGTTAAAAAATTCTGGGGCCAATTAATCTATGATGAAAATGTTCAAAGATTAAATTGAAGTTTTAAATGCAGAACAACGTCAGTGTGTTTTTGGAGTTTTTAATTGTGTAAGTGATTTTTATTTTAATTTAAAATATATTGTGATTCGGCCTCACAACACATGTGGTTCAGGTATTTTGCACACAGTTGTTGTATAGATTTGAAAAGACATCTTTGGAGGGCCATGATATTTCTCGGGCTCCAGTATCACAAAGTTTTGTTTAAAAAAGTAAAGCGTAAGAGGTTCTTCCAAGGCCTTAGAGCTAAGGCTTCCCTCCCCAAGAAAAAGGGTTGGGGAAGGATTAAATAAAACATTATTTACAGGTACTGTATTCATAACTTGATTTAATCCACTTTTGTATGAATATGCATACACAAAAGAAAATTAATATATTAGCTCGTCCAACTGGAAGTTGGGACTTGTCTCATTATCATTAGATAACTATGAGTAAGGCTAAAAACATAGTGGGAGCGGCGAGCAAAGCAACGAATGAAAGGGGAAAAAATGCAGGAATAATATAGCATCGAGCAAAGAATGGCCGCACATAGTCAGGCATTGTTCTAGAGTCGATCAGTGATATGGCACAGCTGCCAACTTTTGAAAATGAAAATTATGGAGATTTTCACGTGGACTCGTATTTTATACTAAAACCGCTCTCTAATAAATACAAAAGGGATTTTTCCAAATAAAATTTGGATTTTACACACATAAAAGTCACACATAACATAGGGAATAAAATCCCTATGCAAAAAAAACAAGTGAAATTGGAGGCCCAAACTTCAATAGTGATCTAAAAATATATATATTGTGTTCAATCAGAAACAACATGAACAAACATTCTGTGCGAATGACCCCAAAATCATCGGAAGATGAAGGAAAAAAAGCATAAATTTTTAAAGAACACTGACTTTTTGTGACACTTGCTTGATGTGTTTCTGATTTCACATGGGTGATGATGTCAGTCTTTCCACCATGACCGATGTCTGTCCGTAAGACAACTTGTACAAAAAGAAAAAAGTCTACCCTTTTTATGCAACGTTTGATTAAAGGAAATTCATCGGGGAATAAGTATCTTTAAAACTGATAAAACATTTTTTCTTATCGGTATCCATGTTTTGTTATCGCACGTACGTAACTTCAGCAAAAAAGGAAGTTTTGACCACATGCACGTCACCAGTCTTCAATTATTATCCAGGGCTATTGGCTGCTATAAAAAAAAAAAAAACAATTTCCCTGCACGATAAGGCAAACAACTTTTCTTGTTACCATCAGAGGGTTTGTAAAACTTCCTTAAAAATGAATTTCCCATTCTTCCCCCATTTATGACGTGTGACGTCATTTCAAAAGGGAAAAAAACAGGCAAAAGACTTTTTGCCCCACAAGAAATTCCTTAGGGATTCTTTTCAGATGAAGTTGGGAATTTTTAGGGACAATTAGGGATTTTTTGTGATTTTCGTAAAAATTCGGGAGATTTAAGAACTTTTCGGGAGGTCGAGAGATGAAGCTAAAATTCGTGGGATTCCTGGAAAATTCAGGAGTCTTTGCAGCTATGACATGGATTTGTTGCTGTTAGAAAACTCTGGGCTTGGTATTTGTTGAAAAAAAAAAAAAAGCAGTTGTAATGTCCACAGTATAAATAAAACACGACACATACATGGCGAATTTCATCATCTCTACAAGCAACTTTGAGAACATCCAGAAAAGTTTATATCATATTTTCGTATGAATTTATCTACGTTTGACTATATTTTGGACAAAATAGCTCCCAAGTTATTAAAAAATTTGACGAACTTCAATCACAACCCCATCAATCCTACAGAACGTCTTGCAGTGACATTAAGGTAAGGAAAAAAAATTTACATTAAACAATTTATTTTGAACTGAAAATTAATAAGCGGAAATCACAAAAAAGACGCAAATCATTCACAAGACACTACAAACGTAGCTGCTGGACAATCTTGTACATTCTGAACTTGTAGAACTTTTGAAGGATTGAGATGGTAGACATGAGTTATGGATTGAGCATTAAGACCCACTGAGTTGAATTCATATTGATTTGGCTCATGCTGTCCGTAAACGAAGTCATGTGAACTAGTTCTTGCATTTTAATTCACAATATTTTTTTTTTGTGGCGCGAGAGCATGCACATGTGGTAGCAGGCTGTCAAAAATACTTTCATCTTCATCACAAGATCTGCATTACTATTTTTCTATAATTCTCAATTTATTTTCTTCAAGAGCAGTGCCAATGTCAGAATCTTTTTGCTTTTGTCGTTTTAATCCTTTAATAACTGGAGTGGTGGAATTTCCCAATTCATTTCACTCATCTTGTACTGAATTGTTTCCCTCTGATATTGGTGAATCAAGTAATGATTTCTCAGCATTTCACTCCGTCTGATGACTAGTATTTTCTATCTCTGTATCGATATCCTGCACTAAACTGTCAATGTCATGTTCCACTTTAGTCAAATTTCTGGTACTTAGTCTGGGGGTGAACTGATCTTGCAAAAAGCTCAAACTTTCAAAATATTGCCATGAGGATTTCCGAGGGGACTGAAATGCTGCATTTCCGGAATGATTGACGGGAAATTTTTTTAGTTCTTTTCGGAAAGTGTCACACAAACTTTTTCATTTTGCTCACAGTGTTTCCTAAAAAAAAACTAACCAAATTAAGTGTCCGAGTATAGTACTTTTTTTTTTAGGTATTTGGCTATAGGATCATCTTTCAGGAGCCTGGGTTTCACTTTCCAGATGGGTGCAACAACAGTGTCATTAATTGTACGAGAAACTATAGAAGCAATTTGGGAAGTGTTGCAACCAATACATATGAAAGTTCCCACTGCAAATATGTTCCAACAAATCGCCAAAGAATTCTACGAAAAATGGAATTTTCCAAATTGCCTAGGTACCATTGATAGCAAACAAATTCGAGTTAAATGTACTCCGAGTTAACTTCGGAACCATGTACTATAACTATAAAAAGGTTTTATTCTATTGTTCTTCAAGCTGTTGCAGATGCTAATTATAAATTCATCGCAATTGATGTTGGCAGATATGGTAAGCAGTGACGGAGGTACCTTCTGTTCTTCAGCACTATTTCATTCGACAGAATCGAAATGTCTGGATATTCCCCCTGAAAAAGCACTGCAGAATTCTCTCTCTGGGATTGTTATCCTGTACGTTTTCATCGGAGATGAAGCATACCCATTGTTATTATACAATTTAATGAAACCATTCCGCAAGCTGAATTTAGATTCCGATGAAGAGTACTTCAATATGAGGGTTTCTCGTGCAAGACGTTGAGTGTGCTTTTGATATAATTAATGCTAAGTTTCGTTTACCATGGAAGCCTATTGAAACATCACCGGAATTTACAGACGAAATTGTAAAAACCATTTGTCTCTTGCATAACATAGTCATTGCTAATGCTAATTATAAATTCATCGAAAAAGAAATATGCAAGATGAGCAGTTGCTGAAGTTCCAAAATGGAAACAACTGTGCGCGGGGAAAACAACAGACGGACGAATATCGCCAACTTCATTAGAGAAACTTATAAAATGTTCTTATGTCAAAATAAAATATAAGTTATGCACAAGCTGTACATAATACAAAATAATGTAAATTTTTCTACTATAACGAATGTCATATTTCAACATTATTACTGTAATGTACATAATGAAACGAAGTAACAGAAAGTGTTATTTGGAAATATTAATTACTTGTTGAGTTTAATTCCTCTGCCACCTTGTCCCAAAGTTTGTTGAGAATGAACCTGTTATGATGTTGGTGATTTTTTTGATCGCATAAAGGATTTTTTAGCAAAAACACTACTGATTGGCAGTTCAACGTCCATGTTGATAAGCGCTACAAGAGCAACAAAAACAAAATATCTTGGTCGCTCCGCTCTCATTCATTTGTAGCGAAGTTCTCACCTTGTTGCTGTGGGCACCACTATGTGCAGTTGCATTGGAATTCACGTGTTTGATTTTGCTGCGTCGATCTTTTCTTCACTCAATGCTTTGCTCTTCATTTCACCATGTTTTCAGCCTAAGCAGAGGTACAAGTTGAATCTTTGGGCAAACTGCTGCTCAAAGATGCCGAAAAACTCAAAAATTGAGAAGAAAAAACAAAACAGTGACTACAGTACTAACAAATAGTGTTCTATTCATAGGTGGCAAATACCCTTATCCTAAAGAACAACTTGTTACTGGGTAGTTTTAAAATTAATCTAAATATGAACTCTTAAATACATGGTTTTTTTTTCAAGCTGGCAATTTTATTCATAGTTAATGACACATATCGAAAGCTGAAAAAAAATCATTAAAAAAAACCTATTTCAAATTGTGCTACTTATACAGAGCCTTAAAGAGGACCTACAAAGCCTCAAAAATTGCGTATAAAATAAATGTATTGAAGTAACGCTATTTTCCAAATACATAACTATCATCTTTGTGATTCAAACTATAGTAAATAAAATTCAAACTATTAATTGGGTTGCAAACTTCAGGGGGGGGGGGGCAATGTGCAAACAAAAAATTTTAACAAATTAGAGAAATCACAACCACAAATGCTCTGCAAAAAAAAAGTCATTAATTGGGACATCTACTTACAAATTCAAAATAGAAAAATGCAGAGAATATGACCTCACCTTATGTGCAAAGGCGATTCTGAATTTTTATCTTCCCATTAACTGCAGTAATGAATGTTTAAAAGACCCTCTGCACATATGCAAAGCTATTCATTTAAGGGTTAATACAAAAATAATGAATCCATTAATTTCATAAATATAGTTCTTCAAGGATGATTGAGAATGTCCTTCTAGAACATCTCTTGCATCCATTCTGTAGTGGAGAAAGGCAGAAAAGAATTCTAAGGGTTGTTTGTATGCTGTCTTGCAACAAACTAATTTTCCTAGTAAAGCAGTTTTTGCTATGTCCTCAGTTTTATTCTGGTTATGTTAAAATACAATAAATTTATAAAAAAGACGCCAAAGTAATACTTAAGATTCCACCCTCTCCTCCCAAAACAAAGAAGATTTAATGAATAGTTACCAAACTGGTTCTTAAAACTGCTTTATTTATACAGAAAGAACAGAATCGCCTGATGTCATGAGCTTTGACTGTATGCAAGTTCATTCCCATTCTTGAAACGCGAAACAACATTTTACCTTATAATTTAATCCCAGTAAATGGCAAATGTTGAAAGTTTGTTCATGAGTCACATGAGTAATATACCTTTAATTCATGTCTTGATCTATCAGTAATCAAGTTTGCCATCAGGGCAAAATCTGTACCAACCATCATTAGAGCTTTATAAAATATAGCTGTATCTGAATTTGGAATAGAATATACAAATCAGTAAAAATTAGGTTTGCATAAAGTTATCAAAATTTCTGCATGCTTTCACACACACATATTTTTTTCATGTACACAACAGTTATGACATATACACAGTTCATGGGCAGCAGAAATACTGGGGAAAGACCCTTAGCGTCATTAACAGAGCCGACTGATCTAATGCATATTTATCCATATACACTGACATCATCATGTCCCCTCCCCCAGCCTTTCAAATTTATCTACACCCATGACACAGTTAGACATGTACTTTGATTTACCATTACTCAAGTTACCAGCAAAAAATACAGTCAGACCTGCTAATAACATAGTAGTAGGGTTTGAAATGTGGCTCCAGCTGGATTGTTGTGCCAAGTTTGATATTTTTTTATTCTGTAGATTCCAAATATCTTTGGTGCTATTTTTTTCTTACACATTTTTTTAGGCGATTTTCAGCATGGCGTCCAAGATGGCTGCCATTTGTTGATTACCCTTAATATTCATGGCACACTGTTGACCAGTATGTCAAATTGTATGTTTTTGGGGTCAAGAAATACAAATTTACAATCAAAATAGGCGTACGCGTGTTCTTATTCCTTTTTGAATTATAGTTCATTTTTTACATTGTGAAAGCTATTTTGAAAGGTACATTACCATTTTATTACTATATATAAACTACATATAAAACGTGCTTCAGTGAATCCCCCAAAACCCACATCGTCGAATGTACAAATGTTATATAAAGCAGTCCCAAATATTTCAGTAAACACAATAACTCACTAATTTTACGTTAGACAGTGATATTGATATCATCAAGAAGTACAAAGTTAGTGATTTAGCATGGTTCTTTTCCTGTTACTCACACCATGATGACATAACTATTCACACACGTATGGAAGTTCCCCATTTCCAAATACAAGTGTTTCAGTCATGTCACAAGCAAATGAAGTCACACAAAAATCTGTACTCAAGAACGATATCATGCCTTCATGGGCTTCATCTAATTCTATTCTGCCTCAGATACAAGAAGATTAACAAAACATATAATGTTGAAGTAACACCAATAACGAGATTGCGACTAACGGATAGTAATGCACTTTACACAGTTACGTGCATGGCTAAAGAAATTGCAACCTTAGTTCATGGACCAGCAGCTAAACCCATAATGACGATGGACATGAAAGTGCACTGAAAATTCAATTGTCTACCGGTAATCAAAAGTGGCTGCTCCGAGTAGGAGAACTTCATGTTTTTTTGCATCTATCCATGCATTAGGAAAATGCATTGAAAGTAGTGGCCTTGATCTCATATGAACTGAAATTGGTCTGTATTCTCCTGTAACAATTCGTCAGATTTTTGGTGGGAAAAACTACACCAGAGGCAGAGTTTCACATGATTATGGTTTTGGTATGCTACAAGCTTCTTTTTGAAACACTGCCACATTCTATGGAAATTATTTTCCTGTGAAAAAATGCAACTCACTACATGAGAAATTGCACATTGGTGATGCTGAAGCAACAACTTTGTTTGAAGAGATTAATGTAGCAGTTGGAAAAGTTTGTCTTTCACATGTTACAAAATGCAGTGGTGATATGAGAAAGTTCCTTTTATACTGAATACACTGCTGGCCACCCAAATTGCAACACCAAGAAAGACAAGAGATATCGCAACAATATTTATTTTGTAGATAACATGTTGAACAAGCATCAAATGATTAAATTTATAGACTTCTGTGAAGTGTGGTTCCTGCCAAAATCAGTAGCCAGAGTAGCCGCCGTTGTTGGAGATCACCGCTGCCACACGCCTCGGCATTGATTCAAAGAGACTTTGGATGTGTTCTTGGGGTACAGCAGACGAAGCAGCTTCCACGCGTTGCCAAAGTTGATCTGGTGTGGCAGCTGGGGATGTAATCTGGGTCAATCGTTGAGCAACCATGGACCACATGTTTTCTATCGGCGAAAGATCCGGAGAGCGAGCTGGCCAGGGAAACAATTCAATCTGGCGGGCGATTGACGAAGAACCTTTGGACAATGCGTGCCACGTGTGGTCGCGCATTATCCTGTTGAAATATGGCTGTGGGCAAGCCCTGAAGGTAAGGAAGGACAACTGGCTCCAACACCTCGGAGATGTAGCGCTGGCTTTTTAAAGTACCGGCAATGCGTACTAGAGGAGTGCAAGAGTGATATCCAATACCACCCCATACCATAATACCCGGTGCAGGACCAGTGTGGCGGTGCATAATGCAGCTGTTCAGCATCCTCTCTCCACGGTGTCCCCAGACTCGAATCCGACCATCGTGGTGTTGCAGACAGAAGTGTGACTCGTCAGTAAAGACAATTTCATTCCATTGTGCCGTCCACATCCTTCTTTCATCGCACCATTGGCGGCGGAGACGTCTGTGGTTCTGCGTCAAGGGTAGACGAAGCAATGGACGTCTTGCGGACAGACCACTCTGTTGTAAACGGCGTCGAATGGTACTACGCGCAGACACTGGATGATGCGGTACAGACTGAATGTGCTGTGCTATGGTTCGTGATGTGGCTGAGCGATCCGTCACTGTCATACGCACAATACGCCTGTCATCACGTGAAGTGGTGCACTGAGGTGGATGCGATCGAACACGTCGGTCCGTCGTACCCTCCTGCATCCAACGATCACATATCCGCATTACAGTTGTTGAGTTTCGTCCAACACAACTACCGATTTCCCTGAAAGATAATCCACAATCTCGGTAGGCCACTATCCTTCCTCTGTCGAACTCGGGTACTTGATCAAACGATGATCGCTGTTTTCTACGAGGCATAATTGATCGTTTTTTTGAAAAAACCACAAGAAAAACACAATTGCCGTACTTCAAATCGTCGAAATCTCCAAGCCTTAAATAGCGCTTTGAAGTGGCGCCACAGGCGCACGTGATGTGCGTCTGCGCTGAAATTCTAATCATTTGCATATCTCACCTCCGCTAATGCATGTTGTAAATTTCATATTATTTGCATGCTTCCTTCAGGGTGTTGCATTTACGGTGGCCAGCAGTGTATATATATAAACCAATTTGGATCTTTGTTGCGCTTTATCCATGCTAATCACTACAGAGATTGGGCATTGCATCTCACATCATTAGAGAAACAAATCAAGTATTACTTTGCTCATGACTTATTTCATTATGCAAGACATACAAATACAAATACAAATACAAATACAACACCACAACAGGCAAAATGCCCAACGAGGTGGCTGATAAAAAGATGCCCATAAAAATATGGTTGTCATATGTTTCAAAAATACAGCAACCCAATTAAAAATGCAATTAACACAAATTACAAACAATATATACACATGATAAAATATTATACAATGCCCATAAAGAATACTTATGGTTGTCTTATTCTAAGAATGGATAGCTTCCCGATTTACCCCAACATGTTTATCGTATTTCTTTTTAAACGTGTCAATTGTGTTACAATTTACTACCTCCGGGGGTAAGCTATTCCATTTATTAACAACCCTATTGGAGAAAAATTCCCTGCGACACCATAACCTTGCATTGTCCCTCACCAATCGATACTGGTGTCCCCTTGTAAAAGCAGTCGATTGGCGGTGTACTAAAAGTTCATGGTCCATCCTATCCATCCCATTGAAAATTTTGAACACTTCGATCATATCTCCTCGACACCTGCGTTCATCCAATGTAAACATATTCAAAAAATGAAGTCTTTCTTCATAACTCAAGCCCTGTGTGCCAATAAGGACACGCGTAGCTCTTCTCTGCACCCCTTCAACCAAGTCTATGTCCCTCTGTAGGTATGGTCTCCAAAACCTTACAGCATACTCCAGTCCAGGACGAACTAAGCCTCGAAAAAGCGGAAGAATGACTTTAGGAGAACGCGAAGAGACCTTTTTGAAAATGAGACCAAGCATTCTATTCGATTTTTTGACAACCGCTGAACAATGTTCAGAAAACTTAAGTCGCTCGTCAATGAGAATTCCCAAATCGGTGACTCTAGTTGCATCCGGGATAGTGACACCATTCAACTCGTAAGAGAACCGTGGGTTGTTCGAACCAAAATGAGCGACCATGCACTTATCTACGCTAAACGTCATGCTCCATTCATTTGCCCATGCTGCAATCTTGTTTAAGTTGGTCTGGAGCAACTCCCTATCGCTTTCATTCCCGATTACCCCCATTAGCTTCACATCATCTGCGAATTTGCTAGTAATTCCATCGATACCCTGATCGAGTTTATCGATAAAAAGTGAAAAAAGTATGGGGCCAAGGACACTTCCCTGAGGAACTCCACTTGTGACGTCTGTCCAACCAGAGAATTCCCCGTTCACCATAACTCGTTGTGACCTATCTCTTAACCACGATTCTATCCAATTCAGCAAGTTGCCCCCTATTCCAATCTCGTGTAAACGCTTCAAGAGTTTGCCATGTTGGACCCGATCGAATGCCTTCTGGAAATCAAGGTAAACCACGTCGACATTTTTGCTCTTACCCAAAGCCTTAGTCACGTAATCATAGAAGCAAAGGAGGTTAGTTACACATGACTTCCCCTTCCTGAACCCATGCTGATTATCCGACAATACATTATTCTCGTCTATCCACTTCACAAACTGCCTTTTGATGATAATTTCCAAAATTTTCGAGAGGGAGCTCGTCAAACTCACTGGACGATAATTAGACACCACTTCTCTACTACCCTTCTTAAATATAGGAACAACGTTAGCCAGTTTCCAATCTCTCGGGACGATACCCTCAGCAACACTACTCCTGTATATCTGTGCGACTGGCCCCAACAATTCATTAGCACCTTCCCTGAGAACCCTGGGATAGATATCATCTGGTCCTGGTGCTTTGCTTGCACATACATTTCTTAGAAGATTTAGGACCTCCACGTCTTCCACTTGAATATCGTTGAGCGTTTTATTACCCCATGCAACACCCGTATATCGAATATCATTATCTCCATTAAAAACCGACGCGAAAAAGTCATTGAAAGCACTACACATGCCTACATTGCTCTCTACTTTTGAGCCTCCTATCGAGAGGGGGCCAACTGTCCCCTTACATCCATTATTGACGTATCGAAAAAATGATTTTGGGTCAGAGCCAATGTTATCTGCCAACCTAGATTCAACTTGCTTTTTACTATCCCTTATCGCTTTCTTCAACAGTCTTCTTTTATCAGTAAACAATGATAGGTCACCTCGTCCACTTTTATACTCTCTGAATGCTCTTTTCTTTTCAAGATAAAGGTTCCGCACGCTATCCGTGAACCATAGAGGGTGTGATGTACAAACACGCTTTTTTCGAACAAAGGGTATGACGTCGTGCAAAACAGAGGACAGCTTCGTACTAAATTCTTCCCATTGACTTACCACCCCTACTGATTCCAACCGGTCTTTGAAAACTTCCGCTAACCTTCTTCGCAAAACATCAAAGTTAGTTCTCCGAAAACAAGGAACCAGTCTTTTGTTATCAACCTTACCCGAGGAAAAGTTACAGAGAAATCTGACGATACGATGATCACTGGAAGAAAACTCTTCCCCCACCGAAACATGTTCAACTAGATCCTCAGAACTAGTAAGAACTAAATCCAAAATAGCAGTACCCCTAGTGGCTTCTGATACATGCTGATACAAAAAATTTTCGAGCACCAACTTAAGAAAGTCTCTTTCATACTGATTTCCAGATGAAAGGTTCTCCCAATCAATACCCGGGTAATTGAAATCCCCTAGTATGAGAACCCTCTTTCGCTTACACATGTAGGAAATTTCATCATGCATTTTGGCGATATAATTTTGATCCCTATTCGGTGGATTGTAACAAACCCCAACAATAAGCTTATGACGTCTTTTGTTCTCAAGTTCAACCCATATGGTTTCAATATCACTTCTCTGCACGTTACACTCTCTAGCCTTCAAACATGATTTCACGTATATCAACACTCCACCCCCTTTCCTATCAGATCTATTTCTCAAAAAAGTCCAACATAGTATGGAATTTTCTTGAAGCTGGGAGTTTTGGAATGTGGGTGTGTGGAAGTTTCGCAATATCCAAATCCAATGTGCCATTTACTAACCTATTTGAAGACCAGAACTAGGAACAAAAAAAATTAAAGACTTGAAGAACATCAGAATTCTCTTGAATTAAAGACCTGCATTTCACAATGCAGCCGTTATCAAAGAGAGTATTCGTGATCATTGTGAAGAAAACCCTTCCGAGATAACACCACACTAATGAATATTGCATCATCTATGAAGGTTCCAGAATCTGGAAAGAATGGTATTCCAAATCGTGACCAAAAAGGCAAATTAAAATTCGAAGAATTTGTAAGAAATAGACTAGAACGTGGATTGGGATTTAACAACGAATGATTGGGGCTGACAGAAGCTATTATACTTACTGCTACAAATAGCACCAATGTAACCTTGGTATCATTGAAGATGTTTCTTTCACACAATGAAATGAAATCACAATTGGCAAAGTATCTTGGGATTAAATTATATATACTACAGGATTTTGCTGCTGATGAGAAGAAAATTGTTGTTTTTGGCAGTAAAGCATACGGTAACCACACAAATGTTTTCGATCCAAATTCAACTGATCATACACACGAAAAAGACACCATTATACCTCTTCATGTACTTGATACTTTAGGTCTCTTTGCGTTCTCCTAAAGTCATTCTTCCGCTTTTCCGGGGCTTAGTTCATCCTGGACTGGAGTATGCTGTAAGGTTTTGGAGACCATACCTACAGAGGGACATAGAGTTGGTTGAAGGGGTGCAGAGAAGAGCTACACGTGTCCTTATTGGCACACGGGGCTTGAGTTATGAAGAGAGACTTCATTTTGTGGATGTGTACATTGGATGAACGCAGGTGTCGAGGAGATATGATCGAAGTGTTCAAAATTTTCAATGGGATGGATAGGATGGACCATGAACTTTTAGTACACCGCCAATCGACTGCTTTTACAAGGGGACACCAGTATCGATTGGTGAGGGACAAAGCAAGGTTATGGTGTCGCAGGGAATTTTTTTCTAATGGGGTTGTCAATAAATGGAATAGCTTACCCCCGGAGGTAGTAAATTGTAACACAATTGACACGTTTAAAAAGAGGTATGATAAACATTTTGGGGTAAATCGAGAAGCTATTCATACTTAGAATAAGACAACCATAAGTATTCTTTATGGGCATTGTATAATATTTTATCATGTGTATATATTGTTTATAATGTTCCTAATTGCATTTTTAATTGGGTTGCTTTATTTGAAATATATGACATCCATATTTGTTATGGGCATCTTTTTCTCAGCCAACTCACTGGGAATTTTGCCTGTTGTGGTGTTGTATTTGTATTTGATATAGTGAACCATCACAATAATTTTGAGATTGATGTGTTTTCACAAGATACTGACACTTTCATATTGCTGATTGTTTACTTGGTGACTTGAAACCAAGTAAATGAAATTAATTTAGTTACGGGTCGAGGCAGAAAACACAGAAAAATTAATATTAATGAAAGGTGTCATGCAATAGGTGTTTCTAAAGCCAGAGGTCTACATGCTTATACTGGTGAAGACTGGGGAGGGAAATTTGCAGCCATTTCAAAAGAGAAGTAGATAAAAGTGAACCTCAAACATCAGTGTGATAATAGCATTCTAAAAGCTGTTCAACAACTTGGGAACCTAATGTAAATCCATTATCCAATCTACCTTTGAAAAATTCACCAACTCTGCTTACTTGAAAGATACAAATTTTTTAACCATTGCAGAGTTAAGATAGCTCTTACGACGTTAGCCCCCCAGATGGCAACATATAGAGAGAAACGACCGTTTCTCTCTAGTTGACAAGTATGTCGAATTGTATGTTTTGGGAGTCAAGAAATACAAATTTACAATCAAAACAGGCATACATTGAACTAACGTCGTAAGAGGTATTAGCTGAGCTAGGAGGCTGTCCATGAGCAGTCCTGTTCAGCATTCATACATATGCTCTAAGGAAAGAAAATGTCTTTCCTCTTTAGTTCAATGGTTAGAAAACTCGCCCAGACAGTGAGAGATTGGTGGTTAGATTCCTCATAGAGGAATGAGAATTTTCTTTCCGAACTACATTTCAATCTCCGCTTGGTTATCCAGGCTTTTATACTTCTTATGAACAGTGGAGATTGTCATTTCTGTACATATTCTACGGTCCACTTTAATTTGCACCATCAGAAAGGGCTAAAAAAAACCATCAACCAACAATACCCCCTCTTGTTGGTAATGGGTGGGAAATAAATGATGAGGAAGCAATTTCTCAAGTCAAATGTCGGGAGATACCTGCACCCAATGGAGTTATTGAACTTGCAGACGTGGGTGTAAGGGTATGAGTGCAAGTGGGAAGTGTTCTTGCTTAAAGAATTCTCTTGCTTGCACTGCCCTTTGCAAATGCAGTGACTGTAACAATGTAAAGGACTATCAATATCAATACAGCAACAATAGTGATTCAGAAGATATAATACATATACATACAAGTGCTGCTTTTAATGATTCTGCTCAATATCTTTAATTATTTATGCTATCTCATTGAAAACTTTTTTTTTTGTAAAATTGGTTAATAAAACACTGTATATAATGTAATTCATATTTCTTTTGCTTTATTTGCATCACAACACAATGTACGCCTATTTTGATTGTAAATTTGTATTTCTTGACCCATAAAACATACAATTTAACATACTGGTCAACAGTGTGCCATGAGTATGAAGGAAATCTGTAAATGGCAGCCATCTCGGACATCATGTTGAAAATCATCTCAAAAATGTGTAAGAAAAAAATAACACCTAAGATATTTGGAATCTACACATCAAAATCTGCAAAATAAAAAAAAATATATCAAACTTGGCACAACACAATCCAGCTGGAAAACATTTAATCTCCTACTAAAGTCAAAGGGAGCTGAGTAAATCTTTATTGCATCTATAAATACAGATAAATGATTCACATGTATGTGATCAGCATATTTCTATAAATATTCAAATTTTTTTTAACATATAAACAAACATAAAAAATAAATATACTGTGCTTCAAAAACTCTATACATATAACATTGATTGTGATACAGTGTGCACGCTCTCAATAAAAATTTTCAATGCATAATCTCTCAATCTTCAAGAAATTTAGGATGCATATTAAACAGAGCGCAACTTAAAAAATTAAGATATTTTAATTTGTTTTTAAACTTTAAAAATGTCAAAATTTGTATCAAACAATAATTGAAACATTGTTTCCCTATTCATTAGAAAGATAAAAATCCTTAGTATAAAATCAAAATAAACACTTCGATTTTTCTCAAACTAGTGGTTGGGGGGGGGGGGAAGAGAACAATATTCTTTGGAAAATATAATTTCACACTGTCTCGACAAGCTGAATGTGATATCTATTTCTGTCAGTCACCAGACAACACTTCATTATTTCTCTGAGAATTCTCTGAATAAAAACTACACATAAATTGTAAAGATATTTGCAATTTGTGCTCAAGACATTGGTTAAAGTCCCATAAAGAGCTATTTGCTCATATTAATTTGTTAAAAAGTGAGAGTATATAGCATTAACACAAAAAATTTTCACCGGTCATGATTGAACTCATGCTTTTATACTCATACCTAGTTAGTGTGATGAGTGAGCTTTTTCTTAAAGAATTCGTTGACAATGCATTAATATGGTTGTTTTATTCAAAATAAAAAATGAAGTGCTCAACATTTCGGATACTTTTGTTTTCTTGTATTTTCTATTTTCTCTGCTATTTTTCCCACATAGTTTTGACTACTGTTAAGCCGTTGTCATGATGTGAAGTGGACCACATCTTAGTAGTATGCTGCTTGATAATTCTGAGCTGTTATTTTCACTTATTAATTTAAAAGCTAGCAAAAAAATAACTTTCACTTTTTTTGTTGGTGGACTTGATGCCACTACATGGATAACAATAATCAATGCTGCAATTTCGCAGAATGTTCAGAAACTTCAAATCACAATTTAAAATAAACACTATAAGCATGCTTCCTGCCAGAATTTTGTTAGTTCACGATGATAAAAATTCAAATATGATTAATTAAACGCAAACTGTAATGAAATCTTAAGTAAAACTTGGCACAAAAAACCAAGATTAAGATGGTTAGATGAAGATGCTGGTCCCCACCCACCCAATCAGTAGCCTCCACATCACACCAACATAGATAAATCACTTGTTTTAGATCACAGTAACAATATAGATTCTGCAATATCTTCAGCTGAAGCCTCATTACATCATGACACTCGGAGGTGTGGTCATTCCGTCTCTCTTTGCTGGTCATCACCTAAACAGACGATACCAACGTATCATCCAGTAGAGGATGAAACGTCTGCTAATAAACAACCTTGAACACAGCATAACAGCCCGAAAAGTATGGGTACTCTTATAAACTCCTGGGGGTGAACTATCTCTGCGGTCCTTAGCCGAAAAAAAGTAGTTAAGCCCAGATTTGTCCTTAGATGGCCAGTAGTTCGACTTTTCGGTACTATCTCTAAGCTAAGGACTTTTTTTTTAGTAGTTACTTAGGACCGCTGCTAAGGACTGCCTAGCACCAGTCCTAAAGCAGCAAGAAAAGTAGTTCACGGCAGCCATCTTGGAAAAGAGGAAATTTCGTCTCTGGCCGCGAGTTCTCGCTATGATATTTAGTGATGAAATATGCTGTTTTTTTTTCAAATTAAACAATTTTTTACGATAATAATGACAGACATAACTTAGATTATATCTTCGATGTCATCAAAGTTGAAGTGATTCATCGTTATATCCTGCAAAACCAGATGTTGACATCGGTGATCGAAGCCACGACGAAGTGCTAGCATGTTCATTACTGAGGTAAGAATTATTTTATTGCTATCGAACTATATAAGAAGAGTGTTTAGAAATATTCTTAATATTTTTTTGCTCGGTAAATGCGTTATGGACAATGTCACGCAATCAATAGGGCAGTGGATCCCACTTGGTAATGCTGAAAAATATCAAATAGCCCATGTATACTTTGGATTGTATTGAAAATATTTACATGGCAAATGAAACATAAATCTGCAATTACGATAATATCAGATTGAAATTTTACATTCTATGTTTTTTGCCGTATTAATTTTTTTCAATGAAAAATTATGTCTAAATAAATTGAGCACGTGTGTAAATAAATAATTTGAATATTGTTGGCACAATAAAATTTGTGCTTGGATGACTATGCTATGAATAATCGCCTATAAATAAGGAAATTGAAAATTTGTGTTTTAGATCAACCTCCCTTCAATGCAAAAAGTAACTAATAAGCTACAATTCATTGATAATAAATTACAGCACCTAAATGACAAAAAATTTAATTATTTTTTTGTGATGAGTAATGGTGATATTGAAATAAAGCATGGTAAAAATTGGCAGTAATGTTAAATATTTATTTTTGTAAAACTCGTGCACTAAAGGATTAAAATATAGATTTGATATTTTGAACTGTTCAAATGAACAATATTGTAATACTTAGTGGAAGTTAAATTTTGAGAAAAAAATCATGTGCCACTTCTTGAAAAATTGCACTCTGTAACTTGCTCTGAAATGAGGAATATTTAATAAGGAATCATTATATTGTTTTGTTGATATGAAAAATGAAATTCGTACAATGGGACTAAAAAACAAAGTTGGAATTTCAGGCACAGTTTTTATTGAGGTATATACATTATAACTAGAGAAAGCAGATTAGTGTTCGAAACGTATTACTACTTCAGTATTTGGGTTATGGCCTTGCTGTGTGTGTTCAAATTTAATTTTTTGCCAAAAATTGTTTTTGATTTTGTGTGTATGGGTAAACACAGAAAACAAATTTCCATGTCGAATATTTAAGAACTTTAAAATATAACATTTTGAGATGTTATGGAAGTGAAACTTTTAACAAGCATTTATTTTTTAACAATGTTGTTAGTAAACAGCTGAGAGATTATATATACACTGCTGGCCACCCAAATTGCAACACCAAGAAAGACAAGAGATATCGCAACAATATTTATTTTGTAGATAACATGTTGACCAAGCATCAAATGATTAAATTTATAGACTTCTGTGAAGTGTGGTTCCTGCCAAAATCAGTAGCCAGAGTAGCCGCCGTTGTTGGAGATCACAGCTGCCACACGTCTCGGCATTGATTCAAAGAGACTTTGGATGTGTTCTTGGGGTACAGCAGACGAAGCAGCTTCCACGCGTTGCCAAAGTTGATCTGGTGTGGCAGCTGGGGATGTAATCTGGGTCAATCGTTGAGCAACCATGGACCACATGTTTTCTATCGGCGAAAGATCCGGAGAGCGAGCTGGCCAGGGAAACAATTCAATCTGGCGGGCGATTGACGAAGAACCTTTGGACAATGCGTGCCACGTGTGGTCGCGCATTATCCTGTTGAAATATGGCTGTGGGCAAGCCCTGAAGGTAAGGAAGGACAACTGGCTCCAACACCTCGGAGATGCAGCGCTGGCTTTTTAAAGTACCGGCAATGCATACTAGAGGAGTGCGAGAGTGATATCCAATACCACCCCCATACCATAATACCCGGTGCAGGACCAGTGTGGCGGTGCATAACGCAGCTGTTCAGCATCCTCTCTCCACGGTGTCTCCAGACTCGAATCCGACCATCGTGGTGTTGCAGACAGAAGCGTGACTCGTCAGTAAAGACAATTTCATTCCATTGTGCCGTCCACATCCTTTTTTCATCGCACCATTGGCGGCGGAGACGTCTGTGGTTCTGCGTCAAGGGTAGACGAAGCAATGGACGTCTTGCGGACAGACCACTCTGTTGTAAACGGCGTCGAATGGTACGCACAGACACTGGATGATGCGGTACAGACTGAATGTGCTGTGCTATGGTTCGTGATGTGGCTGAGCGATCCGTCACTGCCATACGCACAATACGCCTGTCATCACCTGAAGTGGTGCACTGAGGTGGATGCGATCGAACACGTAGGTCCGTCGTACCCTCCTGCATCCAACGATCACATATCCACATTACAGTTGTTTAGTTTCGTCCAACACAACTACCGATTTCCCTGAAAGATAATCCACAATCTCGGTAGGCCACTGTCCTTCCTCTGTCGAACTCGGATACTTGATCAAACGATGATCGCTGTTTTCTACGAGGCATAATTGATCGTTTTTTTGAAAAACCCACAAGAAAAACACAATTGCCGTACTTCAAATCGTCGAAATCTCCAAGCCTTAAATAGCACTTTGAAGTGGAGCCACAGGCGCGCGTGATGTGCGTCTGCGCTGAAATTCTAATCATTTGCATATCTCACCTCCGCTAATGCATGTTGTAAATTTCATATTATTTGCATGCTTCCTTCAGGGTGTTGCATTTACATTTGGCCAGCAGTGTATATTAGTGTATATACATTTGTGAGACTTTTCTAACTCCGAAAAATTTTGTTTCCCAGGAACTTGGCTGTAGGTAGCTACGAAGTTATGTGAAGGTTTCCAAGGTTACCAAACAATTCTCCCAGAGCAAACAAAGGTAATTTTAATTCTTTGTATTTGACTTTGAGCAACAGTTTCCATTATTATTTTCATGTAAAATGAAATATTTCCATGAATAATTTAATGACATAAATTTTAACAATCATCATTTTCACTGATTTCATTTGTATCAACAACCCTAGTGGAACAAATACAGTCGAACCCGATTTAACACCACCATCCCACCCACAGAATTTTGACGTTGTATCAGATCATAATCATAATAGTGTTTCGGAGAGGCTGTATTACATAAATTCACATGTTTATTAAGAAATGTTGTATTTCAGTGTCTTATTTATATTGCACCATGAATAAAATAACCTATTTATACACATTCAATTTTAAGTTGAGAAAATTCATAAAAATTGTAAACTGTACAATCACTTGAATATTTCTCAATATAAAACTCAACAGAAACATACTTCCCTCTGAAATTATTGTAATTTCAGCGACACATTTTATATGTGCAAAAACAAAATAAGCAAGGGGGAAGCAAGGGGTGGCATTGTTTGTAGTCCATACCATATTGGTTTCTCTCGAGAAATATCTTGCTATGAGTAATTATCTTTATAATAATTTTTTCAGATACTATTGAAAGAACAACTGTTTTTGACATAATTGAATTGAGGAAATTAAGATAGACGATTTCTTAATGGCTACCTATACCACTCAAAATTTGACGAGTACAAGTAAAAACATGTACTGTTGAAAACCTTGTCTTGGATACATAAATGAGAGGGAGGACATTAAAAAAAAACTTTTAGAAGCTTTACTAACTGAAAAGCAATATTAATTCTTTGAAAAACGTGTTATATTTACTGATGAGCAAATTTTGTGAATGGAAATATTAAAACAATATACTTGACGACAAATAATATCATACTTTTTAACTAGTGAGACCATACAACACTGCAAAATTTCTATGTTAATTTAAATAGGGGTTCCCCGATCCACAAGAGGTTGCTAAGGATGTGTTTTAGAGCAAAGCTGAAAGAGTAGAGTGAAAATATATATAATAGTAGTAAGCTGCGTGCCAATAGGTTTTTGCACTTCATTTGTCTGACCAAAATTTTAGGGTAGAAACATGGCTCGAAAAATTGAAAAAGGCGTGGGCCAAATTTTTTGGCAGCCAAGCATATTTTTAGAAGAAATAATCCAAAGTAAAAAAAAATTATATTCAACTTTTTCAGCACTTAGTGATGATCTTCACATGTTGGAAGATTCAGACATAAACTCCAAATATTTTATGATCTGCATAGAAAATTTTAGGTGTCAGTATGAATTTTTTTTTTTGCAATGTTGGCTCTTAAGATTTGCCAAGCCCTAGGTAAATACATCTAGACATGAACATGTGCATCTATGTGGAACGCCAGGCCTCCCTTGCAAAACACAGTTTATACATTTTGGATCCTACTGTGATAAAATGGTGGTGAGTCGACTCAATGTCGACTAAGTGCTATTGTGCACGAATTATCTCTACTTATACAACTAAAGACTGTGTTATAATTTGAAATAAAATACAGTACATTTAAATATTGATAAGCATAATAAAAGTGTTGTTTTTTTTTCTTCCTCTTTTTAATTTCAGGTAAATCAACATTTGAAGATGCAGATGAAAATTTATGAATCTTAAAAAATTATATTCTTGAAAGATGCGATTTCTAAGAAAAGTACAACCAATAAATTGTGATTATGATAACTCTCTATGAACATATGTTTGAAATAAAATGTTTTTGTATGACAAATCATATGTGCAAGTTGTTATTTAATTCATGTTTCTATTAATCAATTTCAATCAAGCATTCATCTTCTAATCAACTCAAATGAAATATATTGTCAAAATGAAAGTTATCAGGTGAAATTATTTGTTGGAAGCTAAATATGAAACAGATAAATTGATGAAAGATCTTTAATATAGACGTATATATATTTTAAATATTGAAGTATTCACTTCCATTAACAGGTAAGTGCTCATTCATAGAAAATCATGTTCTGATATTTTTTAATACTGAGGAGAAACCCATAGTTTAAAATATAGAACTACAATACGCAGCAAGGCAGTTAATTCTTTTAATTATAAATTATCAATAATTTAATATTTTAGTTGCTCCGAAAATAATTTGCAATTCATTGTTTCAATGAATTTAAAAGGAATAAAAATGGATAATAAAAAATCATTTTTAACAAATTGGTCTTAAAAAAAAGTGGCACTCAATATTAAAAATAGTATTCAGCTGGGGCCTCAAGTAGAGCCCCCGAGGCGAATAGGGGGCCCAAAAATCTACAATTATTTTGCATAATAACCCTTTCAAGAAGAGCCCCCCCCCCCAAAAAAAAAGGGGAAAGGCACACTACGACCATAGGCTCAACTAGTGCCGGTAACCTTAATTTAAAATTTTGCATTTTGTTGTAAGAATTTTCTTTTTTTCAAATTTTGATTTCATCAGTATGCGACCCGCTTATATGCAGCTGGGGTCCCAGATACTCGCTTTTTCAAGTATCCAAAAGTGGGATCCATGAGCTCGGACAAGAAAAATATAGAATCTTATTCTAAAAAAAGTCGCAAGATGAAAAATGCAACGTCCCATACGTTTACAAAATAATTAAACTAGCTGGCGATGTTAGAGTAAAAAAAATTGCAAAGCACGGGTGACAAAAATGTGTGGCGAGTACCTCGGAAAAAAAAAGTTTTTTTACAATCAGTTGTAAACATGAAATCGCTGCCACCACCCACTGCGGAAAAACGATTGTTAAATAAATAGTAGTAGTTGTAGGCTTCAAACGGCATCCCGATTGGTTAGCGATCTGTTACTCTCGAAACCAAAAATTTTCTCTCCCTCTAACTACTGTTTCACGTCACGTGGCCTTAAGGACTGGTTGTTCATAGTACCTCTTAACTACTAGTAGTTGAAGCGGTCCTTAGCTGCAGTCCTCCGACCGGTAGTTCATTAGGACTAGTAGTTACTAAGGACTGCAGAGATAGTTCACCCCCTGGTGTGAACGCCTGCCTTTTCTTATAATGGAATTTTTTGGCTGACAGGAATTTAACCACCCTTCCACACCTGAAATTGCCAGACTACTACTACTTAACTGGGTACATGTACCACGTAAACATTCCTCTGAGAAAGGAATGGTCAGGCTACAAAATGATAAGATGGCACATTGCTTATGGCATGATCATTTTAGTAATTACAAAATTAGCCAAACTAATTACCTCGGAATGACCACCTGCGGGTCATTTGTCTATTCCTAAATGAAAAATATGTTGTGTCAGATTCTTCAGTCACAGTAGAATAACTTTTAGGAGCAGTATGATGAATGACTAGAGACTCTTCATCTATCGTTATTTCGCCATTAGGACCGATCTTTAACCTTGGTGCAGGTGGTGCATATGGATCTAATGGAACTTCTATAGTGTCCGTTTCAGAAGAGCATCTAGAAGAAAAATACAGGCATTTCAGAAAGCTTCGTGGAAATACTGAAAATAAATTGGAACTTATTTGTGTAACAAAATCAAGGAGGAAAAAAACAAATGTGTTAAAATTAACTGCAGGCCATATTTGTAATCTGGAAAATGGGGTGCAGAGCAAAAAAAAAATTAACAGAATGTTAAAAGATAGAATTTTGACTTTCCCTCAATCTATCTATACATACACAGCAAATACAATGCACAAAAACCTCTCTAAGACAGCTGTTTGTGGTTGCAAAGGTGGAAAATGGAAATTTGATTTTTGTAGCACTTTAAAAATAGCAGTAAATAAAATACACAGTTTCATATATATATATATATATATATATATATATATATATATATATATGAGCAGCAGCATACACAGGATTACTTTTTACTTTAAAAAACAGTGTTATCATAGCTCAGAAAAAGGGGGGGGGGGTGCCCCTCAGAAGGCACAAAATACATAGAGAATTCCTTTAGAAGAAATTTATTTATTTTTAGTTTTTAAATAATTAAAAAAATTTGAGAGACTTCTTTTGATATTTAAATTTTTATATTCTCTACAATATCAACAAAATGAGAAGCTTTTAACATAGAAACTATTTTAATGCATGGTATTTAAGATTTCAAAAACAATTTGAGAATGAGTGATCCGATTTAGCAGACTTCAATCACTAATTTAAAAAAATCACTACAGGAGAGACTTGAAATAGTCATTAGAAAAGCAATTATTTTTCTTGTTTTTGCCGCTGATGCAAGTCCAAGTTGTGCTTTTGTTCCCTTCAGTTTCAAGTATTTTTTAACATTTGATCTTGCTTCTTTTACCAGAGTAAAAAAATAAAAAAAATTACACACTAAAATTATTTTTAACTTAAACTATAGTAGTTTAAACCATATAGAATTAAATTATTTTTCATTCAAACTGTAGAAACAAAAACTATTAGAAATTTAATAGAATGATTCTATTTTCACAAAAAATTCAATCCAAGTACATCTGTTTTCACTCCCTATTTTTCACTTATTTTGGAACCCTTTTCTCATTTCATTAATTTTCCAGGATTTCATCACTTTTCCATAATTGCAGACACGCTGAATTTACCGACGGCTTTTGCATCACAACTCCGGATAACGAAGACTGATTCGTCACATTGCTGTTTTTCAGTGCAATATGTTCTTTCACAAACTTTTCCGTTCTGTTAAAAAGTATACAGAAATGTTTTTTCAAGTACAGCCAGTCAGGGAAAATTGATGCAATTCAAAAAATAATTAACGTAAGGAATGCATAAATCAAAGGAGTCAACTTTTTTTTAAATTAAAAAAATAGCTAGAAACAGTGATTGAAGGTTTTTTTTCGTCGTTCTTGCGGATGAGCAGCAATTCACATAGTTTGACCCCATTTTATACATTGTTGGAAGCCTGGGTGCCAAATCCTGGGAGAGGGGGCCTCAAGCTAGTTGCATTTATGGCCCCAAAAAATAAAATTACGGGAGTACAAATGATGTTATTGAAATGTCCTGTTCTATTATGATGCGACTTCAAAGTTACTTAAGGGAAAATTTTGTTTTTGGCACAAGATGGAGCAGAATTGAAGAGTTTTGGCATTTTTGTAGCAAAATGTAGCAGACGCTGGAAATTGTAACAGATTCCCCCCCCCCCCCCTTGTGGTTGTGTGAAAAAAATTGGTATTTGCAGAGGTGACTGCCAAATGTAGGTTCTATAATTGTCAGCGAGTTTGGGCACTTGATAAGCTGCATTGTACCACTTCACTGTCGTGAAAATTGGTCAAATTTTAAATGTCCCAATAGCTCAAAACATATACGACGCAGGTAAAAGTCAACAGTATCTATGAACACATCTTGCTAAGACAAATTCAACAATCTTATATATAAATGTGAAAGTATGTATGTATGTATGTATGCTCTTTATACAAATCTACAGTTTTAGACCGATTGTCGCCAGATTTTGCATATATACCAAACAGGTCCGGGATTGAACCGTAGGCTACTTTAAAACTTCGTCAGAGCTGGGCAAATGCCCGAAATGGGCGAAAAACTGTCGGGCAACAATGGTTTTGAAGCCTCAACAATCACTTTCCGAACGTTTACTTTGGTTGCCGTGGTTTCCAACAATGCGTTTCAGACGTGAATATATGCCTTTACAATGATTTGTCACACCTTTAATTCTGCCATTATAACAGTTTATTCCTTTATAACGGTTTGTCACTTTTCCAATCCTCCCAGTAATTGAAGAAAACCCGGGAAGCGCCGGGTATTTCTTCTAGCCTATAAGTAAGTGATGTCCTGTAAGTGATGTAAGTGTTCTGTAAGTGTCCTGTAAGTGATGTTGCTGCCTTTATCTCATCAACCGCCCATCGTATAGGTAAGTTTCAATTTAAAGAATGCGTAAAAGGCGTTTGAATAATATTCACTGCACAAGCTGGATGTATGACGTCGCTAACAACAGAGAACAACAACTACGACGACAAAACTCAGAATAAAAATGTTCAACGCCAGCTGATGAACTCAATGATTGCCTCAAATCATCAACACTCTGGCACGAAGTTAAAAAATTATTATTAGTTAAATTATTATTAGTTATTATTTAGTTAAATTATTATTATCCACCAACATGCGAGTTCAACTGCAAAATTCGCATGTTGGTAATAGCAAAAATTTGTACATCTACACACCAGATGGAAAAAGAAAAAATATTGTGTATCCACAAGTGATTGCCTGAAGATTTTAATTAAAATATTTAAAAATAAAAGCAATTTTCTCTTACTTGATGCAGAAATTTTTTTGATTAAGAAATAATTAATAAGCTATACATATATAAATTTTTTACGGGGCGGGCAACGTCGCCGGGTATCAGCTAGTACCCCATAAATGTGAACATAGCTTCCAGTTTGCACACCAAGTTTTTTTCTTCCCAAATGCTAATTATGAGCTCTGCTGCCTCACACACAAGGAAAATGTTACACATTTGTATGTACCCCTACTTTGTATCGCCTTTTGCATAACTGTTCAACTAAATAAGCTAATGTATCAGTAAGGAATGCAAAAAAACATGTATGTGATGGAGAGAAACAAATACCATTTCTATGTTCAGCATATCTAATTTACTTAAGCTTGCCTGAAACCCCAGAATCATGTTGATCTTAGTAGTAAATGAAAGAAAGAAATAAGGAAATACTTTTCATTGTTCTGTAAAGTAGATGGCAATTGGTCTTCTGTTTCTGGTGGTTTTTCTTTTACTTTAAGCGACCTAGAAATCAAAGAAATAGTTTTCAAAAATATTTTAAAAATATGAACGCAGCAAAAAAATATTATGAATAATCTTCAAAAGCCATTAAAATTCTGGATGAAATGATGAATACCTATGTATAATTTTCAGGCCCTAGGATTTCATTACAATTGGGTTTGACTATATATGGAATGTGTTAGGATTTGAAAGAGAAATATCATATTACATGAATAACTGTTTCAAAATTAGGGAAATAAACTACTACAAAAAATAGGAGAGATGTTTTATAAAAACAAAATATCCGCTTAAATACTGAGGAATTGAATTTTCTGGATGTTATGCCAAAACTAATATTTGGAAAGAAAAGTGATTTGTCTCCTAGAACCTGGGTTCCCTTGTATACCGGGCAAGTGCACTAACTAATACACCAGAAACACACTTTTCAATTCCTTATAACATGCATTAGTAGCATGAAGCGCTGAGTGGAGACATAGCAGTCTTTCTTAACTACAGCAATTTTCGCCCTCCTTGGCATTTTTTTGTATAAAGAGATGGTATTTTTTCAACATGAAAATTGCTGTAGTTAAAGGAGGTTGCTATGTCTCCACTCAGCGCTTCACGCTACTAATGCATGCTATAAGGAATTGAAAAGTGTCTCTGGTGTATTGGTTAGTGCACTTGCCCAGTATGCAAGGGGACCCAGGTTCGATTCCCAGAGGAGACAAATCACTTTTCTTTCCTAATATTAGTTTCGGCATAACATCCAGAAAATTCAATTTCTCAGTATATTTCAAGTCGAAAAAATACCACCTCTTATTCACTTAAATACTACATATTACCATATATGCTGTGGTAACATAATAAAAGTATATCAAGTAAAGAACAGCATTCACCGAGGCTGGTTTAAGCAAAGATCTGGTTCAAGGAGGGAAGAGAGCTTTTACACTCTACACAAACAAATATATATTTGCAAACCCCCATTAATAATTAAAAGGTTTTCACACAAGAAAACATTTTAGCAAATACAATGCACAGCATTTATTGCAATCGCATCGGTACTCTGGGTTTCTGTAAGCAATAACCGATTGATAACTATATAAGGAAAAAATCCTGATTATAAGTACAATGATCATACGTTCCGTTCAATTCAATGGGATGTATGGACACAGGAAACAGTTTTTCTTTCCCACGTAACAGGTTTCAAAATACTAAATCATGCATTTTTTTAATTGTTCTAAAACCAGATTTATTCCTTATTTCAGTTAAAAAAATTTTTAAATTCAAAAATTGTGAGGAGTTGGAAAGGAGCTGTCTAATGTGTATTACACATCATATAATAACCTTTTTAATGTATGGTATGCTTCAGGGATCCCTATAGAAAGTCTTTCAACTGAGAAACTATGAATGAGGTCACTAAAAACTGAAGAAAGGGACTTTTTTTACACCTTACACATGCTTTCATAAGAAATAAATTGAAACGAAGTGCTGCACGTACATGGGGTCTTCTGACCTCCTACAAAGTCTTACAAATTGATAACAATACCTTATAGGGAAAAAATAGAGTCTGGTTCGACCTTATCTTTAAAATATGTAAAAAGAAAAACTTTAGACAAAAAAAAAAATTCATAACTTTCAAAGTCTGATAACTACAAATGAACTTTTTACCATGTAGTGGTATTGGTTCGTTCTGTATTTAGTGAAAGTGATAAAAATACCTGAATGATAACATTATTCATGAATCTAGTGCTTACTGTACTTGCAAGAAATGGATTTTCTAATAAATTTACCACAGTCAAACTTACTTCATTGGATTTTCTTTAGGATTCCAATATATGAGATCCAACATAGTCATCTTGCTTCGTTCGGGAGGTTCTTTGGGCCTTGTATGCCACTGTCTGGAACGTACCTATCATTTGAATTTAGAAAATAGACTTTTCAATTTAAGAAAAAAATATGGCTCATTATAAAAATGTTTCATACAGACTAACAGTGCTACAGACTTACTTGATCATATCTTGTTCAATGTTTTATTGGAAAAGGTTCGGGCCGTGATAGAACAGATAGGGAAAAACATGGTAGTTGTTATTTTGGTAGTATGCCAACAAGAGAATTTGAGAAGTATTTAAATTAGGGATGTGTAGTTCACGAACTAGTTCGGGAAAAAGAACTGTATGTAGCTGTCTTCATTTAAGTGAACTATCGTTCTTTAGTTCTTTACCCCCTCCACTACCTATTGCAATGTGCACGCACGATCCTTCCCTCAGTCCACAAAGCGCCACTCCAAGCTAAGCGTCTGAACTATAGAAACCTTTCTCTTTTTCTTTCAGTTCACTAGTTCGTTCAGTTCAGACTAGTTCTCATCATTCTTCGAACTACGAATGACAAAGTCGTTCCTTGTCGTTTACATTCTCGAGCCGTAGACTATTACTGAGGAAGGCTTTTTGGTTTTTAGTTTTAATTAGGTTTTTGTCTAAATACTCATCAGAAAGTAATGGTTTTTTTGTGAAAATTCATATAGACCAGTAACAAATCAACGATTATTTTAGATTAACAAACCTGAAATTTTTTAAATCTGAGAATTCAAATTTTTAAAAAATTATGTATTTCGCCATTTCTTTTTTTATATATCTTGAACAGCTCAAGAATTTTGTTATATAAGGGGTCGTTCAAGTATTATGTCAGCAGATTCTTAGCCATTTTTTAACTTCCCCGTCAGCAAAACTCTGACCCCTCTCTCAGAAAAATTTCGTCAGCCCTGCCCCCACCTCCTAACACATATTAGCGGGATCAGTAACGTTCCTGGGTGGGGGGAATAGGGCAGAAAAGTGCAAAGCGGTTCTACAATATTTTAGAAAAAAGTTCAAATTTTGCCTTGACTAAGCTTGACGAAACCCAAAAACAAATCAAATGGCTAAGTTAAAGTTAAAATTAATTTAAGTTGTACAAGCACGTTGGAACTCCACTTATGAAATGTTAAAGATTATTTAGTAATAACGACTTATAT